>NW_027000955.1:35000-211121 GCF_036934945.1 Oncorhynchus masou masou
CAGGGAGAGGCTCCTGCCCTCTGGGTCGTTCTGACTGCCTCACACTACTGAATCAGGAGAGGCTCCTGCCCTCTGGGCCGTTCTGACTGCCTCACACTACTGAATCAGGAGAGGCTCCTACCCTCTGGGTCGTTCTGACTGCCTCACACTACTGAATCAGGAGAGAGGCTACTGCCCTATGGGCCGTTCTGACTGCCTCACACTACTGAATTAGGAGAGGCTCCTGACCCTCTGGGCCGTTCTGACTGCCTCACACTACTGAATCAGGAGAGGCTCCTACCCTCTGGGTCGTTCTGACTGCCTCACACTACAGAATCAGGAGAGGCTCCTGCCCTCTGGGCCGTTCTGACTGCCTCACACTACTGAATCAGGAGAGGCTCCTACCCTCTGGGCCGTTCTGACTGCCTCACACTACTGAATCAGGAGAGGCTCCTGCCCTATGGGCCGTTCTGACTGCCTCACACTACTGAATCAGGAGAGAGGCTTCTTCCCTCTGGGTCGTTCTGACTGCCTCACACTACTGAATCAGGAGAGGCTCCTGCCCTCTGGGCCGTTCTGACTGCCTCACACTACTGAATCAGGAGAGGCTCCTACCCTCTGGGTCGTTCTGACTGCCTCACACTACTGAATCAGGAGAGAGGCTACTGCCCTATGGGCCGTTCTGACTGCCTCACACTACTGAATTAGGAGAGGCTCCTACCCTCTGGGCCGTTCTGACTGCCTCACACTACTGAATCAGGAGAGAGGCTCCTACCCTCTGGGTCGTTCTGACTGCCTCACACTACAGAATCAGGAGAGGCTCCTGCCCTCTGGGCCGTTCTGACTGCCTCACACTACTGAATCAGGAGAGGCTCCTACCCTCTGGGCCGTTCTGACTGCCTCACACTACTGAATCAGGAGAGGCTCCTACCCTCTGGGCCGTTCTGACTGCCTCACACTACTGAATCAGGAGAGGCTCCTACCCTCTGGGCCGTTCTGACTGCCTCACACTACTGAATCAGGAGAGGCTTCTGCCCTCTGGGTCGTTCTGACTGCCTCACACTACTGAATCAGGAGAGGCTCCTACCCTCTGGGTCGTTCTGACTGCCTCACACTACTGAATCAGGAGAGGCTCCTACCCTCTGGGCCGTTCTGACTGCCTCACACTACTGAATCAGGAGAGGCTCCTACCCTCTGGGCCGTTCTGACTGCCTCACACTACAGAATCAGGAGAGGCTCCTACCCTCTGGGCCGTTCTGGCTGCCTCACACTACTGAATCAGGAGAGAGGCTCCTGCCCTATGGGCCGTTCTGACTGCCTCACACTACTGAATCAGGAGAGAGGCTCCTGCCCTATGGGCCGTTCTGACTGCCTCACACTACAGAATCAGGAGAGGCTCCTGCCCTCTGGGCCGTTCTGGCTCATACAAGGCTTTCTTAATTGTTTACGGTTGCGTGACCACGCACGACTCCAACACCATCATTAAGTTTGCTGACGACACGTTGGTGGTAGGCCTGATCACCGATGACGATGATACAGCTTATAGGGAGGAGGTCAGAGACCTGGTAGTGTGGTGCCAGGGCAACAACCTCTTCCTCAACGTCAGCAAGACAAAGGAGATGATTGTAAGACTACAGGAATCGGAGGGCCGAGAGCGCCCCAATCCACATTGATGGGGGCTGTAGTGAAGCGGGTCTAGAGCTTCAAGTTCCTCGGTGTCCACATCACTAAGGAAGTAACATGGTCCTCCAAACACCAAGAAAGTTGTGAAGAAGGCACGACAACAGCACTTCCTCTTCCGGAATGCTGAAAAAGACTTGGCTTGGGGCCCTCGGAAACTCAAAACGTTCTACAGCTGCACCATCGAGAGCATAATGACTGGCTGCATCACCGCCTGGTATGGTAACTGCTCGGCATCTGACAGAAAGGCGCTAGAGAGGGTAGTGCATACAGCCCAGTACATCCCTGCTTGGTATGGTAACTGCTCGGCATCTGACAGAAAGGCGCTACAGAGGGTAGTGCGTACAGCCCAGTACATCACTGCTGAGCTGCCTTCCATGACTTCTATACCAGGCGGTGTCAGAGGAAGGGACCAAAAATTGTCAAAGACTCCAAACACTCAAGTCATGGACTGTTCTCTCTGCACGGCAAGCGGTACAGATGCACCGAGTCTGGAACCAGCAGGACCCTGACAACTTCCACCACCAAGTCATAAGACCGCTAGCTACCTGGACCAATAGCTACCTGGACCAATAGCTACCTGGACCAATAGCTACCTGGACCAATAGCTACCTGGACTGACTGATAGAGAGTTAACCAATAGCTACCTGGACCAATAGCTACCTGGACTGACTGATAGAGAGTTAACCGATAGCTACCTGGACCAATAGCAACCTGGACCAATAGCTACCTGGACCAATAGCAACCTGGACCAATAGCTACCTGGACCAATAGCTACCTGGACCAATAGCTACCTGGACTGACTGATAGAGAGTTAACCAATAGCTACCTGGACCAATAGCTACCTGGACCAATAGCTACCTGGACCAATAGATACCTGGACTGACTGATAAAGAGTTAACCAATAGCTACCTGGACTGACTGATAAAGTGTTAGCCAATAGCTACCTGGACCAATAGCTACCTGGACTGACTGATAAAGAGTTAACCAATAGCTACCTGGACCAATAGCTACCTGGAATGACTGATAAAGAGTTAGTCAATAGCTACCTGGACCAATAGCTACCTGGACCAATAGCTACCTGGACAGACTGATAAAGAGTTAACCAATAGCTACCTGGACCAATAGCTACATGGACTGACTGCTAAAGTTTTAACCAATAGCTTCCTGGACCAATAGCTACCTGGACCAATAGCTACCTGGACAGACTGACAAAGAGTTAACCAATAGCTACCTGGACAAATAGCTACCTGGACTGACTGCTAATGTTTTAACCAATAGCTACCTGGACCAATAGCTACCTGGACTGACTGCTAAAGAGTTAACCAATAGCTACCTGGACCAATAGCTTCCTGGACCAATAGCTACCTGGACCATTAGCTACCTAGACCAATAGCTACCTGGACTAATAGCTACCTGGACCAATAGCTACCTGGACCAATAGCTACCTGGACCAATTGCTACCTGAACTATCTGCATTTACTCTTTTTAACTCTTTTCACTCTGCTACTGGCTGCTACTGTTTATCATATTTCCTGTTGTCTAGTCTCTACCTATATGTACGCATCTACCTTAGTTATCTTGTACCCCTGGATATCGACTCGGTGCTGGTACCCCTGGACATCGACTTGGTGCTGGTACCCCTGGACATCGACTCGGTACTGGTACACCTGGACATCAACTCGGTACTGGTACCCCTGGATATCGACTCGGTGCTGGTACCCCTGGATATCGACTCGGTACTGGTACCCCTGGACATCGACTCGGTACTGGTACACCTGGATATCGACTCGGTACTGGTACACCTGGATATCGACTCGGTACTGGTACCCCTGGATATCGACTCGGTACTGGTACCCTTGGATATCGACTCGGTACTGGTACACCTGGACATCGACTCGGTACTGGCACCCCTGGATATCGACTCGGTGCTGGTACAACTGGACATCGACTCGGTACTGGTACACCTGGATATCGACTCGGTACTGGTACCCCTGGACATCGACTCGGTACTGGTACCCCTGGATATCGACTCGGTACTGGTACCCCTGGATATCGACTCGGTACTGGTACCCCTGGATATCGACTCAGCACTGGTACACCTGGACATCGACTCGGTACTGGTACCCCTGGATATCGACTCTGTACTGGTACACCTGGATATCGACTACGTACTGGTACACCTGGATATCGACCCCACTGGTACACCTGGATATCGTACCCCTGGATATCGGTACTGGTACACCTGGATATCGACTCGGTACTCTGGTACCCCTGGACATCGTACTGGTACACCGGATATACTGGTACACCTGGATATCGACTGGTACACCTGGATACTGGTACCCCTGGACATCGACTCTGGTACTGGTACACCTGGATATCGACTGGTACCCCGGTACTGGTACACCTGGACATACACCTGGACTCGGTACTGGTGCTGGTACACCTGGATATCGACTCGGTACTGGTACCCCTGGATATCGACACGGCACTGGTACCCCTGGACATCGACTCGGTACTGGTACACCTGGATATCAACTCGGTACTGGTACACCTGGATATCGACTCGGTACTGGTACATCTGGACATCGAATCGGTACTCGTACTCCTGGACATCGACTCGGTACTGGTACACCTGGATATCGACTCGGTACTGGTACCCCTGGACATCGACTCGGTACTGGTACACCTGGATATCGACTCGGTACTGGTACACCTGGACATCGACTCGGTGCTGGTACACCTGGATATCGACTTGGTACTGGTACCCCTGGATATCGACTCGGTACTGGTACCCCTGGATATCGACTCGGTACCTGTACACCTGGATATCGACTCGGTACTGGTACCCCTGGACATCGACTCGGTGCTGGTACCCCTGGACATCGACTCGGTACTGGTACCCCTGGACATCGACTCGGTGCTGGTACCCCTGGACATCGACTCGGTGCTGGTACCCCTGGACATCGACTCGGTACTGGTACCCCTGGACATCGACTCGGTACTGGTACACCTGGATATCGACTCGGTACTGGTACCCCTGGATATCGACTCGGTACTGGTACACCTGGATATCGACTCGGTACTGGTACCCCGTGTATATAGCATTGGTGGCTCCTCAGAGGAGGAAGGGATACACAAAGTTGTCCTTTTTAGATAAAACTAGACTAAATATATTCACAGATTAAAACATACTGTTTTGCAATGCAGGTCTACAGTAGCCTCAACAGGACTCTGTAGGGTAGCACGATGGTGTAGCCGGAGGACAGCTAGTTTCCGTCCTCCTCTGGGTACATTGACTTCAATACAAAACCTAGGAGGCTCATGGTTCTCACCCCCTTCCATATACTTACTGTACACACAGAGAGAGACATTTCGTAATGTTTTTCTCAAACAGAGGGATGCTATGTTAGCTAGCTGGCTATGACTATCCAACACAACACTGGAACTCAGGGTAAATAATTTCACAATTATTTTAACTAATTCATTGCCAACGAGACCCGCCGTTGTCACCTCAAATGTTTATTTCGACCTGTGTGCACCTACGTTGTAAATTTTAATTATATTTTTCTCTCTGCATGGTTGGGAAGGGCCCGGAGTTAAGAATTTAGCTATTAGTCTACATCGGTTGTTTTCAAAGCATGTGACAAATCAATTTGTTTCCGTTTTTACTTATGACATCTCTTGCTCAGATCATCGAGGAGTTCTTCAACAACACCTGGTGGTCCAGACATAATCAGTCGATGCCAGATCACAGCCTGACCTTCCTGTGGTCCCTCTCCGTCAGCATCAAGGACTTTGGAGCCCTGCTGGGGTCACTAGGGGTCAAGTGTGTGGCTGACACCTTCGGCAGGTGGGTTCTACCTCGTGTTGCTTCGGCAGGTGGGTTCTACCCTGTGTTGCTTCGGCAGGTGGGTTCTACCCTGTGTTGCTTCGGCAGGTGGGTTCGACCCTGTGTTGCTTCGGCAGGTGGGTTCTACCTAGTGTTGCTTCGGCAGGTAGGGTTCTACCTAGTGTTGCTTCGGCAGGTGGGTTCTACCTAGTGTTGCTTCGGCAAGTGGGTTCTACCTAGTGTTGCTTCGGGCAGGTGGGTTCTACCCTGTGTTGCTTCGGCAGGTGGTTTCTACCTCGTGTTGCTTCGGCAGGTGGGTTCTACATAGTGTTGCTTTGGCATGTAGGTTCTACCTAGTGTTGCTTCGGCAGGTGGGTTCTACCTAGTGTTGCTTCAGCAGGTAGGGTTCTACCTAGTGTTGCTTCGGCAGGTGGGTTCGCCTAGTGTTGCTTTGGCAGGTGGGTTCTACCTACTGTTGCATCGGCAGGTGGTTTCTACCTAGTGTTGCTTCGGCAGGTGGGTTCTACCTACTGTTGCTTCGGCAGGTGGGTTCTACCTAGTGTTGCTTCGGCAGGTGGGTTCTACCTAGTGTTGCTTCGGCAGGGGGGTTCTACCTAGTGTTGCTTCGGCAGGTAGGGTTCTACCTAGTGTTGCTTCGGCAGGTGGATTCTACCTCGTGTTGCTTCAGCAGGTAGGGTTCTACCCTGTGTTGCTTCGGCAGGTGGGTTCTACCTAGTGTTGCTTCGGCAGGTGGTTTCTACCTAGTGTTGCTTTGGCAGTTGGGTTCTACCTAGTGTTGCTTCGGCAGGTGGGTTCTACCTAGTTTTGCTTTGGCAAGTGGGTTCTACCTAGTGTTGCTTCGGCAGGTGGGTTCTACCTAGTGTTGCTTCGGCAGGTGGGTTCTACCTAGTGTTGCTTTGGCAAGTGGGTTCTACCTAGTGTTGCTTTGGCAAGTGGGTTCTACCTAGTTTTGCTTCGGCAGGTGGGTTCTACCTAGTGTTGCTTTGGCAAGTGGGTTCTACCTAGTGTTGCTTCGGCAGGTGGGTTCTACCTAGTGTTGCTTCGGCAGGTGGGTTCTACCTAGTGTTGCTTCGGCAGGGGGGTTCTACCTAGTGTTGCTTCGGCAGGTAGGGTTCTACCTAGTGTTGCTTCGGCAGGTGGTTTCTACCTCGTGTTGCTTCAGCAGGTAGGGTTCTACCCTGTGTTGCTTCGGCAGGTGGGTTCTACCTAGTGTTGCTTCGGCAGGTGGTTTCTACCTAGTGTTGCTTTGGCAAGTGGGTTCTACCTAGTGTTGCTTCGGCAGGTGGGTTCTACCTAGTGTTGCTTTGGCAAGTGGGTTCTACCTAGTGTTGCTTCGGCAGGTGGGTTCTACCTAGTGTTGCTTCGGCAGGTGGGTTCTACCTAGTGTTGCTTTGGCAAGTGGGTTCTCCCTAGTGTTGCTTTGGCAGGTGGGTTCTACGTAGTGTTGCTTCGGCAGGTGGGTTCTACCTAGTGTTGCTTTGGCAAGTGGGTTCTACCTAGTGTTGCTTCGGCAGGTGGGTTCTACCTACTGTTACTTCGGCAGGTGGGTTCTACCCTGTGTTGCTTCGACAGGTGGGTTCTACCTAGTGTTGCTTCGGCAGGTGGTTTCTACCTAGTGTTGCTTCGGCAGGTGGTTTCTACCTAGTGTTGCTTTGGCAAGTGGGTTCTACCTAGTGTTGCTTCGGCAGGTGGGTTCTACCTAGTGTTGCTTCGGCAGGTAGGGTTCTACCTAGTGTTGCTTCGGCAGGTGGTTTCTACCTAGTGTTGCTTCGGCAGTTGAGTTCTACCTTGTGTTGCTTCGGCAGGTGGGTTCTACCTAGTGTTGCTTCGGCAGGTGGGTTCTACCTAGTGTTGCTTCGGCAGGTGGGTTCTACCTACTGTTACTTCGGCAGGTGGGTTCTACCTAGTGTTGCTTCGGCAGTTGAGTTCTACCTTGTGTTGCTTCGGCAGGTGGGTTCTACCTAGTGTTGCTTCGGCAGGTGGGTTCTACCTAGTGTTGCTTCGGCAGGTGGGTTCTACCCTGTGTTGCTTCGGCAGGTGGGTTCGCCTAGTGTTGCTTCGGCAGGTGGGTTCTACCTAGTGTTGCTTCGGCAGGTAGGGTTCTACTAGTGTTGCTTTCGCAGGTAGGGTTCTACTAGTGTTGTAATATTCTAGTAACTTTCCCAAAATTCCCAGGCGTTCCAGAAATCCACGGATTCCAATATTTCCAGCTCATTCCCTCATTTATTCCAGGAATTTTCCAACTGGAATTTCTGGAAAACTTGTTAATTTGGGAAAAGTTAGAGAAAAATACTTATCTCGATTGGTTGATTGATTGACTGATTGATTGATTGATTGAATCCCTCTTCCCTCTCCTCAGTTGTAACTCCATCCTGATAGTGACTGATTGGTTGATTGATTGACTGATTGGTTGATTGATTGACTGATTGGTTGATTGATTGACTGATTGGTTGATTGATTGACTGATTGGTTGATTGATTGAATCCCTCTTCCCTCTCCTCAGTTGTAACTCCATCCTGATAGTGACTGATTGGTTGATTGATTGACTGATTGGTTGATTGATTGACTGATTGGTTGATTGATTGACTGATTGATTGACTGATTGATTGATTGGTTGATTGATTGAATCCCTCTTCCCTCTCCTCAGTTGTAACTCCATCCTGATAGTGACTGATTGGTTGATTGATTGACTGATTGATTGACTGATTGATTGATTGGTTGATTGATTGAATCCCTCTTCCCTCTCCTCAGTTGTAACTCAATCCTGATAGTGACTGATTGGTTGATTGAATGACTGATTGATTGACTGATTGATTGATTGGTTGATTGATTGAATCCCTCTTCCCTCTCCTCAGTTGTAACTCCATCCTGATAGTGACTGATTGGTTGATTGATTGACTGGTTGATTGATTGATTGACTGATTGATTGATTGATTGAATCCCTCTTCCCTCTCCTCAGGCGTAACTCCATCCTGATAGTGACTGATTGGTTGATTGATTGACTGATTGGTTGATTGATTGACTGATTGGTTGATTGATTGAATCCCTCTTCCCTCTCCTCAGTTGTAACTCCATCCTGATAGTGACTGAATGGTTGATTGATTGACTGATTGGTTGATTGATTGACTGATTGGTTGATTGATTGAATCCCTCTTCCCTCTCCTCTGTCGTAACTCCATCCTGATAGTGACTGATTGGTTGATTGATTGACTGATTGGTTGATTGATTGACTGATTGGTTGATTGATTGAATCCCTCTTCCCTCTCCTCAGGCGTAACTCCATCCTGATAGTGACTTATTGGTTGATTGATTGACTGATTGGTTGATTGATTGACTGATTGATTGATTGGTTGATTGATTGAATCCCTCTTCCCTCTCCTTAGGCGTAACTCCATCCTGATAGTGAATGCCCTGTCGGTGGTGGGAGCCTGTCTGATGTTTGCCTCTAAGGCCAATGAGTCCTTTGAGATGCTGATCGTTGGCCGGCTGGTTTTCGGTCTGTTCTGTGGCCTTGTGATGAGTCTCAACCCTCTCTACATCCAGGAAGTCTCCCCCACCAACCTCAGAGGGGCCTTCGCTACGCTCAATCAGGTCTCCTTTGCTACGGGCATACTCCTGGGCATGGTGAGAATAGACGTTGTCCACCCTGACAGAGATCCTGTACATTGTTTCACACGATATAATTACCAACATGACTTTCATTGAAATGAATCTGCAGCAATGATACAACTTTCAGAGGGGGACAGATGTAACAATGAGGAACTTTCAGAGGGGGACAGATGTAACAATGAGGAACTTTCAGAGGGGGACAGATGTAACAATGAGGAACTTTCAGAGGGGGACAGATGTAACAATGAGGAACTTTCAGGGGACAGATGTAACAATGAGGAACTTTCAGAGGGGGACAGATGTAACAATGAGGAACTTTCAGAGGGGGACAGATGTAACAATGAGGAACTTTCAGAGGGGGACAGATGTAACAATAAGGAACTTTCAGAGGGGGACAGATGTAACAATGAGGAACTTTCAGAGGGGGACAGATGTAACAATAAGGAACTTTCAGAGGGGGACAGATGTAACAATGAGGAACTTTCAGAGGGGGACAGATGTAACAATGAGGAACTTTCAGAGGGGGACAGATGTAACAATGAGGAACTTTCAGAGGGGGACAGATGTAACAATGAGGAACTTTCAGAGGGGGACAGATGTAACAATAAGGAACTTTCAGAGTGGCAAAGAAAAGAAAAAGAAAGAAAGACGATTTAAATGTAGCAGAAACATTACAGAAACATTACTGAAACATTCCTGAAACATTACAGAAACATTCCTGAAACATTACTGAAACATTACAGAAACATTACTGAAACATTACAGAAACATTACTGAAACATTACTGAAACATTACAGAAACATTACAGAAACATTACTGAAACATTACAGAAACATTACTGAAACATTACAGAAACATTCCTGAAACATTACTGGAACATTACTGAAACATTACTGAAACATTACTGAAACATTACAGAAACATTACTGAAACATTACTGAAACATTACTGAAACATTTCTTAACTTCTTTAGTAAAAAGACAGGTGCTGCTGATAATACTGCCTTCGTCTTCGAGGCAGATGGCATGTATGTGCATTAGATACATGGACTAAATACTGTATAGTTAGACAGAGAAGTACTGTTACTACATGGACTACACATTGGGCTCCTGAGTGGCGCAGTGGTCTAAGGCACAACATCTCAATGCTAGAGGTGTCACTAAAGACACTGGTTCAATTCCCAGCTTTACCACAACCGGCTGTGATTGGGAGTCCCATAGGGCAGTGTTGTCCGTCCTTTGTGTAGGCCGTCATTGTGAATTTGTTCTGAACTGACTTAGTGACACCTCTAGCACGTAGATGCAGTGCCTTAGAGAGCTGTGCTACCGGGAGCCCAATTGTACAGTTAAATTACCCGTCTTTACATGTGCATCCATGCGATGTGTAAATTTTTTAATCAAATCACATTTTTACATCTATAAAGTAAACAGTTTATAGAAGGTATAAATGGTTCAGCAAAATTCTTGTGTGCAAGATCCCTCAACATTACAGTACAGTTTACAGCAGGTATAAAAGATCCAGATACATTTTTGTGTGCTAACTCCCTCAACATCATCCCTCAACGATAATCAACATCTATTATAAAGAGTCAAATCAAGAATAACAAGGAAAAGAAGAGGTAGTATGCATAGTAATATCCTGATATGTACACAATATGATGTACAGGATAGATAATGACCAATATGATGTACAGGATAGATAATCACCAATATGATATACAGTATAGATAATGACCAATATGATATACAGGATAGATAATGACCAATATAAAATACAGAATAGATAATGACCAATAGGCTACACAGAATAGACAATGACCAGTAGGATGTACAGAATAGATAATGACCAATATGATATACAGGATAGATAATGACCAATATAAAATACAGAATAGATAATGACCAATAGGCTACACAGAATAGACAATGACCAGTAGGATGTACAGAATAGATAATGACCAATATGATATACAGAATAGATAATGACCAATGGGATGTACAGAATAGATAATGACCAATAGGCTACACAGAATAGATAATGACCAATATATGATATACCGTATAGATAATGACCAATAGGATGTACAGAATAGATAATGACCAATAGGCTATACAGAATAGACAATGACCAGTAGGATGTACAGAATAGATCATGACCAATAGGATGTACAGAATAGATCATGACCAATATGATATACAGAATAGATAATGACCAATATGATATACAGAATAGATAATGACCGATAGGATATACAGAATAGATAATGACCAATATGATATACAGAATAGATAATGACCAATAGGATATACAGAATAGACAATTACCAATAGGATGTACAGAATAGATCATGACCAATAGGATGTACAGAATAGATAATGACCAATGGGGTTTTCCAAACTCGGTCCTGGTGGATCCCAATGTTTTGTTTTTACCCTTGCACTACAGAGCTGATTAAAATACTCACAGCTTGATAACTAGTTGGTTAATTGAATTAGCTGTGTGGTGCTAGGGCATAAAGCAAAACGTGGACCCCTTGGGGTCCCCAGGACCGAGTTTGGGAAACGCTGCAGTGAACATAATAGGAAATACGAAATAGATAATGTGTTATATAAAGTATGACTGTGTTTACAAATGTAACATGTGTAGTCCGTTCTAGCTCAGTTGGTAGAGCATGGTGCTTGAAATGCCAGGGTAGTGTGTTCGATTCCTGGGACCACCTGTATGAGACATGTATGAGACATGTGTGAGACATGTATGACTGTAAGTCACTTTGAAAAAAACTGTCTGCTAAATGGAATTTATAATTAATATAGAACAGCAGTCTGTGTGTGAGTGTTGTTAGGTGGTAGGATTAACAGTAGTGTTGCTAGACTGTAGGGTGAACAGTAGTGTTGTTAGACTGTATGGTTAACAGTAGTGTTGGTAGACTGTAGGATTAACAGTAGTGTTGTTAGACTGTAGGGTGAACAGTAGTGTTGTTAGACTGTAGGGTTAACAGTAGTGTTGTTAGACTGTAGGGTTAACAGTAGTGTTGTTAGACTGTAGGGTTAACAGTAGTGTTGTTAGACTGTAGGGTTAACAGTAGTGTTGTTAGACGGTAGGGTTAACAGTAGTGTTGTTCGACTGTGGGGTTAACAGTAGTGTTGTTAGACTGTAGGGTTAACAGTAGTGTTGTTAGACTGTAGGGTTAACAGTAGTGTTGTTAGACCGTAGGGTTAACAGTAGTGTTGTTAGACTGTAGGGTTAACAGTAGTGTTGTTAGACCGTAGGGTTAACAGTAGTGTTGTTAGACTGTAGGGTTAACAGTAGTGTTGTTAGACTGTAGGGTTAACAGTAGTGTTGTTCGACTGTAGGGTTAACAGTAGTGTTGTTAGACTGTAGGGTTAACAGTAGTGTTGTTAGACTGTTGGGTTAACAGTAGTGTTGTTAGACTGTAGGGTGAACAGTAGTGTTGTTAGACTGTAGGGTTAACAGTAGTGTTGTTAGACTGTAGGTGGCAGGGTTAACAGTAGTGTTGTTAGACTGTAGGGTTAACAGTAGTGTTGTTAGACTGTAGTGTGAACAGTAGTGTTGTTAGACTGTAGAGTGAACAGTAGTGTTGTTAGACTGTAGGGTGAACAGTAGTGTTGTTAGACTGTAGGTGGCAGGGTTAACAGTCGTGTTGTTAGACTGTAGGGTTAACAGTAGTGTTGTTAGACTGTAGTGTTAACAGTAGTGTTGCTAGACTGTAGGGTGAACAGTAGTGTTGTTAGACTGTAGGGTGAACAGTAGTGTTGTTAGACTGTAGGGTGAACAGTAGTGTTGTTAGACTGTAGTGTTAACAGTAGTGTTGTTAGACTGTAGTGTTAACAGTAGTGTTGTTAGACTGTAGGTGGCAGGGTTAACAGTCGTGTTGTTAGACTGTAGGGTTAACAGTAGTGTTGTTAGACTGTAGTGTTAACAGTAGTGTTGCTAGACTGTAGGGTGAACAGTAGTGTTGTTAGACTGTAGGGTGAACAGTAGTGTTGCTAGACTGTAGGGTTAACAGTAGTGTTGGTAGACTGTAGGGTGAACAGTAGTGTTGTTAGACTGTAGGGTTAACAGTAGTGTTGTTAAACTGTAGGATTAACAGTAGTGTTGTTAGACAGTAGGGTTAACAGTAGTGTTGTTAGACTGTAGGGTTAACAGTAGTGTTGTTAGACTGTAGGGTTAACAGTAGTGTTGTTAGACCGTAGGGTTAACAGTAGTATTGTTAGACTGTAGGGTGAACAGTAGTGTTAACAGTAGTGTTGTTAGACTGTAGGGTTAACAGTAGTGTTGTTAGACTGTAGGGTTAACAGTAGTGTTGTTAGACTGTAGGGTTAACAGTAGTGTTGTTAGATTGTAGGGTTAACAGTAGTGTTGTTAGACTGTAGGGTTAACAGTAGTGTTGTTCGACTGTAGGGTTAACAGTAGTGTTGTTAGACTGTAGGGTTAACAGTAGTGTTGTTAGACTGTAGGGTTAACAGTAGTGTTGTTAGACTGTAGGGGTAACAGTAGTGTTGTTAGACTGTAGGGTTAAGAGTAGTGTTGTTCGACTGTAGGTGGCAGGGTTAACAGTAGTGTTGTTAGACTGTAGGGTTAACAGTAGTGTTGTTAGACTGTAGGGTTAACAGTAGCGTTGTTAGACTGTAGGGTGAACAGTAGTGTTGTTAGACTGTAGGGTGAACAGTAGTGTTGTTAGACTGTAGGGTTAACAGTAGTGTTGTTAGACTGTAGGTGGCAGGGTTAACAGTAGTGTTGTTAGACTGTAGGGTTAACAGTAGTGTTGTTAGACTGTAGGGTTAACAGTAGTGTTGTTAGACTGTAGGGTGAACAGTAGTGTTGTTAGACTGTAGATTGAACAGTAGTGTTGTTAGACTGTAGGGTGAACAGTAGTGTTGTTAGACTGTAGGGTTAACAGTAGTGTTGTTAGACTGTAGGGTGAACAGTAGTGTTGTTAAACTGTAGGGTGAACAGTGTTGTTGTTAGACTGTAGTGTTAACGGTAGTGTTGTTAGACTGTAGTGTTAACAGTAGTGTTGTTAGACTGTAGGTGGCAGGGTTAACAGTCGTGTTGTTAGACTGTAGGGTTAACAGTAGTGTTGTTAGACTGTAGGGTGAACAGTAGTGTTGTTAAACTGTAGGGTGAACAGTAGTGTTGTTAGACTGTAGGTAGGGTTAACAGTAGTGTTGGTAGACTGTAGGGTGAACAGTAGTGTTGTTAGACTGTAGGGTTAACAGTAGTGTTGTTAGACTGTAGGATTAACAGTAGTGTTGTTAGACTGTAGGGTTAACAGTAGTGTTGCTAGACTGTAGGGTGAACAGTAGTGTTGTTAGACTGTAGGGTGAACAGTAGTGTTGCTAGACTGTAGGGTTAACAGTAGTGTTGGTAGACTGTAGGGTGAACAGTAGTGTTGTTAGACTGTAGGGTTAACAGTAGTGTTGTTAGACTGTAGGGTTAAGAGTAGTGTTGTTAGACTGTAGGGTTAACAGTAGTGTTGTTCGACTGCGGGGTTAACAGTAGTGTTGTTAGACTGTAGGGTTAACAGTAGCGTTGTTAGACTGTAGGGTTAACAGTAGTGTTGTTAGACTGTAGGGTTAACAGTAGTATTGTTCAGACTGTAGGGTTAACAGTAGTGTTGTTAGACTGTAAGGTTAACAGTAGTGCTGTTAGACTTTAGGGTTAACAGTAGTGTTGTTAGACTGAGGTGGCAGGGTTAACAGTAGTGTTGTTAGACTGTAGGGTTAACAGTAGTGTTGTTAGACTGTAGGGTTAACAGTAGCGTTGTTAGACTGTAGGGTGAACAGTAGTGTTGTTAGACTGTAGGGTGAACAGTAGTGTTGTTAGACTGTAGGGTTAACAGTAGTGTTGTTAGACTGTAGGTGGCAGGGTTAACAGTAGTGTTGTTAGACTGTAGGGTTAACAGTAGTGTTGTTAGACTGTAGGGTTAACAGTAGTGTTGTTAGACTGTAGGGTGAACAGTAGTGTTGTTAGACTGTAGATTGAACAGTAGTGTTGTTAGACTGTAGGGTGAACAGTAGTGTTGTTAGACTGTAGGGTTAACAGTAGTGTTGTTAGACTGTAGGGTGAACAGTAGTGTTGTTAAACTGTAGGGTGAACAGTATTGTTGTTAGACTGTAGTGTTAACGGTAGTGTTGTTAGACTGTAGTGTTAACAGTAGTGTTGTTAGACTGTAGGTGGCAGGGTTAACAGTCGTGTTGTTAGACTGTAGGGTTAACAGTAGTGTTGTTAGACTGTAGGGTGAACAGTAGTGTTGTTAAACTGTAGGGTGAACAGTAGTGTTGCTAGACTGTAGGGTTAACAGTAGTGTTGGTAGACTGTAGGGTGAACAGTAGTGTTGTTAGACTGTAGGGTTAACAGTAGTGTTGTTAGACTGTAGGATTAACAGTAGTGTTGTTAGACTGTAGGGTTAACAGTAGTGTTGTTAGACTGTAGGGTTAACAGTAGCGTTGTTAGACTGTAGGGTGAACAGTAGTGTTGTTAGACTGTAGGGTGAACAGTAGTGTTGTTAGACTGTAGGGTTAACAGTAGTGTTGTTAGACTGTAGGTGGCAGGGTTAACAGTAGTGTTGTTAGACTGTAGGGTTAACAGTAGTGTTGTTAGACTGTAGGGTTAACAGTAGTGTTGTTAGACTGTAGGGTGAACAGTAGTGTTGTTAGACTGTAGATTGAACAGTAGTGTTGTTAGACTGTAGGGTGAACAGTAGTGTTGTTAGACTGTAGGGTTAACAGTAGTGTTGTTAGACTGTAGGGTGAACAGTAGTGTTGTTAAACTGTAGGGTGAACAGTATTGTTGTTAGACTGTAGTGTTAACAGTAGTGTTGTTAGACTGTAGTGTTAACAGTAGTGTTGTTAGACTGTAGGTGGCAGGGTTAACAGTCGTGTTGTTAGACTGTAGGGTTAACAGTAGTGTTGTTAGACTGTAGGGTGAACAGTAGTGTTGTTAAACTGTAGGGTGAACAGTAGTGTTGCTAGACTGTAGGGTTAACAGTAGTGTTGGTAGACTGTAGGGTGAACAGTAGTGTTGTTAGACTGTAGGGTTAACAGTAGTGTTGTTAGACTGTAGGATTAACAGTAGTGTTGTTAGACTGTAGGGTTAACAGTAGTGTTGCTAGACTGTAGGGTGAACAGTAGTGTTGTTAGACTGTAGGGTGAACAGTAGTGTTGCTAGACTGTAGGGTTAACAGTAGTGTTGGTAGACTGTAGGGTGAACAGTAGTGTTGTTAGACTGTAGGGTTAACAGTAGTGTTGTTAGACTGTAGGGTTAAGAGTAGTGTTGTTAGACTGTAGGGTTAACAGTAGTGTTGTTCGACTGCGGGGTTAACAGTAGTGTTGTTAGACTGTAGGGTTAACAGTAGCGTTGTTAGACTGTAGGGTTAACAGTAGTGTTGTTAGACTGTAGGGTTAACAGTAGTATTGTTCGACTGTAGGGTTAACAGTAGTGTTGTTAGACTGTAAGGTTAACAGTAGTGCTGTTAGACTTTAGGGTTAACAGTAGTGTTGTTAGACTGAGGTGGCAGGGTTAACAGTAGTGTTGTTAGACTGTAGGTGGCAGGGTTAACAGTAGTGTTGTTAGACTGCGGGGTTAACAGTAGTGTTGTTAGACTGTAGGGTTAACAGTAGTGTTGTTAGACTGTAGGTGGCAGGGTTAACAGTAGTGTTGTTAGACTGTAGGTGGCAGGGTTAACAGTAGTGTTGTTAGACTGTAGGGTTAACAGTAGTGTTGTTAGACTGCAGGTGTCTTTGAGATGATGTTGTTTCTCTGTTTGTTGTTATTTCTAGGTTGCTGGTCTTGAAACAGTGCTGGGGACTAAAGATCTTTGGGCTATGATGTTATCCCTGTCTCTGATACCTGCTCTGCTACAGTACCTTGCCCTCCCCTTCTGCCCTGAGAGCCCCAGATACCTGCTCATCAACCGCTGTCAGGAGAGCCAGGCAGAGACTGGTGGGGAGCACTGTCACACAGTACACACTGTTGTAGTGTAGTGATATTTGATATGTGTATATACAGTACACACTGTTGTAGTGTAGTAATATTTTATATGTGTATATACAGTACACACTGTTGTAGTGTAGTAATAATTTATATGTGTATATACAGTACACACTGTTGTAGTGTAGTAATATTTGATATGTGTATATACAGTACACACTGTTGTAGTGTAGTAATATTTGATATGTGTATATACAGTACACACTGTTGCAGTGTAGTAATATTTGATATGTGTATATACAGTTCATTATATATGCATCACATGCGACCTGTAACAAGACGAGGCAATTCGCCCATTTCATGAGTTATCTGACCACATAAAAATTATTAAAAATCATGTAGAAATGACCTAGTCAAATCATATAGAAATG
The DNA here is from genome assembly GCF_036934945.1 of Oncorhynchus masou masou. NCBI lineage: Eukaryota > Metazoa > Chordata > Actinopteri > Salmoniformes > Salmonidae > Oncorhynchus > Oncorhynchus masou. Next base: position 52,510 of record NW_027000955.1, read on the forward strand.
ACCTGGTCATGTAGAAATGACCGAGTCAAATCATATAGAAATGACCTAGTCAAATCATGTAGAAATGACCTCGTCAAATCATATTGAAATTACCTAGTCAAATCTCTAGGATTAACATGTTATTCAGTGTTTTATTTTGCCTGCCAATATACAGCCAGTCATGAAGACTTTAACGCCTAGTCTATTCAAATGTAAGACCTTATCCGTTTTGATCAAGTCATTCATGCGAGTTAATTGTCATAAATAAAAAATATCAATTGCTTGCATATTCACCATCATGTAAGCTATGTATTTGTTATACATACAGTAACAAAAAAAATTAACAAATCAAAATATATTTTAGATTTAGATTCTTCAAAGTAGCCACCATTTGCCTTGATGACAGCTTTACACACTCTTGGCATTCTCTCAACCAGTTTCACCTGGAATTTTTTTACAAAACATTCTTGAAGGCATTCCCACATATGCTGAGCACTCATTGGCTGCTTTTCCATCACTCTAGGTACTGACGGTGCTGATAAGTAGCCGTTGGAGATACTGCGAGACACTGGGGGAGTCCTTCATTTAGGAATGTGTTTCACCTTTGTCTGACACTTCAGCAACTGATTACAGTGTGGTAGTAAAAGGCATGGAAATGGGTTGCATGGAAGCTCCTTTTGTATAATGTGGATCTCGAGTCTGATCTTATTTCTGGTTCTGTTGTCTTTGGAGTGAGGCCTAGACTACTGGTGAAAAGGGTTCTCATTCATTTTGGGAAACGATTTAGCTCGAGGGAAGGTCGTAACAAATCCTGTCGTTTGTAAGGAATCCAGAGTAGAGGAACCTGATGGGTGATCAGAAAAGTACCCTAAAGTGTTCCCAGCATGTTTCCTTACACATGCTCTGTCAAAGTACGAAAGTTTAATGTTGAGGAGGATGTCATCGATCTGTCTGAGACGTTTATGGGTAATCCTGATTTCGCTAGAGCTCCTGAGATGACTTCTCCTTTGAAAACCTCAGTGTATTTAATTACTTTGTAAAATAAACAGATTGCAGGGCATAAAGCTTCAGTTACAAGAATTTCAAGGCATTATTCCAAACATGGTCAAAGAGAGAGAGAGAGAGACAAAGAAAGCATGGCCCATAGCCATGGCCCATAGCCAGAGGGAGAGAGAGAGAGAGAGGGGGCGTGTTAGAGAGAGAGCAAGAGAGAGAGAGAGCAGAGAGAGAGAGAGGGCGTGAGAGAGAGTTAACAGTAGAGAGAGAGAGTGGGCGTGAGAGTGAGAGCAAGAGAGAGAGAGAGAGAGAGAGAGAGAAAGAGAGAGAGAGAGAGAGAGAGAGTGGGCGCTGTAGGGTTAACAGCAGTGTTGAGAGAGAAAGAGAGAGAGAGAGAGAGAGAGAGGGAGAGAGAGAGACAAAGAAAATATGGCCCATAGCCAGAGATTGTTGAGAGAGACATAGAAAGCATGTCCCATAGCCATGGCCCATAGCCAGTGTGGGAGAAAGAGAGAGAGAGAGAGAGAGAGAGAGAGAGAGAGAGAGAGAGAGAGAGTGAGAGAGCGGGAGCGCGAGACAAAGAAAATATGTCCCATAGCCAGAGGGAAAGAAAGAGGGGGAGAAAGAGAGAGAGAGAGAGAGAGAGAGAAAGAGAGAGAGAGAAAGAGAGAGAGAGACAAAGAAAGCATGGCCCATAGCCAGAGGGGGAGAAAGTGGTGGGGGAGTTAAAAGAAGAGAGAGAGAGAGAGAGTGTTGTTAGAGAGAGAGAGAAAGCATGCCCCATAGAGAGAGAGAGAGACAAAGAAAGCATGTCCCATAGAGAGAGAGAGAGAGAGAGAGAGAGAGACAAAGGAAGCATGTCCCATAGAGAGAGAGAGAGAGAGAGAGACAATCACATTACACACATTACAACACACTATCACATTACACACATTACACATTCAAATTGTATTAAATCAACACCCAATGGTTTTACAAGCACTAGAAATATCCACTGGATGAAAACTAGGTGTTTTTGTTTATTCATCTTGTTTCTTCATGCTGAAGGTTTGGCATTAAGTCCCAGACAATGTCGTGCCTGGTTAACTGGATCAATGTCTGTGACTTGTTAAGTTGTCTATTGTCAATGTCTATTGTCTATTGTACAAACAAATATAATCTTTCAAAAATATATTATAAAAAAAATAACAAGGGCCTTGGAGACCCAGACAGAGGTGGGTGGGTAGTACACAATAATCTTATGCCCGGGACTCAATCAGGTCAGCAGTCGATCCACGATGTTGACGATGATATTCTTGTTGTTTTGTTGTTGTTTACCCCAGCCCTGTGGCGTCTGAGAGGCCCGTCAGACGAGGTGTTCACGGAGCTGGACGAGATGAAGCAGGAGGCGGCTCACACCCAATCAGCCCTCACCGTCAAGGAGTTCTTCACTGCAAACGCTCCTACCGACAGCCAATCATCATCGTCCTCATCGTTAACCTGGGCTCCCAGCTCTCAGGCTTCAACGCGGTATGTTGCTTTAGATCAAATATTTGAGTAGTTTTATTGAAAATGCATTTTTCCAGTATGTTGTTTTAGATAAAATATTTGAGTAGTTTTATTTAAAATGCATTTTTCCAGTTCTGTCTCATTGAGATAAGAAACTATTTTGCAAAAGAGACCTGAACATTCAGTAGTGAGTAATGTGTTCTCTATGGGGTATTTATTGAGACCTGAACACCTGAACATTCTGTAGTGAGTAATGTGTTCTCTATGGGGTATTTATTGAGACCTGAACATTCTGTAGTGAGTAATGTGTTCTCTATGGGGTATTTATTGAGACCTGAACATTCAGTAGTGAGTAATGTGTTCTCTATGGGGTATTTATTGAGACCTGAACATTCTGTAGTGAGTAATGTGTTCTCTATGGGGTATTTATTGAGACCTGAACATTCTTTAGTGAGTAATGTGTTCTCTATGGGGTATTTATTGAGACCTGAACACCTGAACATTCTGTAGTGAGTAATGTGTTCTCTATGGGGTATTTATTGAGACCTGAACATTCTGTAGTGAGTAATGTGTTCTCTATGGTCTAACAGACTAGCAGACTAATAGACTACCAGATTACCAGACTAGCAGTAGACTACCAGACTAGCAGCAGCCTAGCAGACGAGCAGCAGACTAGCAGACTAGCAGCAGACTACCAGACTAGCAGCAGACTACCAGACTAGCAGCAGATTACCAGACTAGCAGCAGATTACCAGACTAGCAGCAGACTACCAGACTAGCAGCAGACTAGCCGACTAGCAGCAGACTACCAGACTAGCAGCAGACTACCAGACTAGCAGCAGACTAGCCGACTAGCAGCAGATTACCAGACTAGCAGCAGATTACCAGACTAGCAGCAGATTACCAGACTAGCAGCAGACTACCAGACTAGCAGCAGATTACCAGACTAGCAGCAGACTACCAGACTAGCAGCAGACTAGCAGCAGATTACCAGACTAGCAGCAGACTACCAGACTAGCAGCAGACTACCAGACTAGCAGCAGATTACCAGACTAGCAGCAGACTACCAGACTAGCAGCAGACTACCAGACTAGCAGCAGACTACCAGACTAGCAGCAGATTACCAGACTAGCAGCAGACTACCAGACTAGCAGCAGACTACCAGACTAGCAGCAGACTACCAGACTAGCAGCAGACTACCAGACTAGCAGCAGATTACCAGACTAGCAGCAGACTAGCAGCAGACTACCAGACTAGCAGCAGACTACCAGACTAGCAGCAGATTACCAGACTAGCAGCAGACTACCAGACTAGCAGCAGACTAGCCGACTAGCAGCAGACTACCAGACTAGCAGCAGACTACCAGACTAGCAGCAGACTAGCAGCAGACTACCAGACTAGCAGCAGACTAGCCGACTAGCAGCAGACTACCAGACTAGCAGCAGATTACCAGACTAGCAGCAGATTACCAGACTAGCAGCAGACTAGCAGCAGCCTAGCAGCCTAGCAGCAGATTACCAGACTAGCAGCAGACTAGCAGCAGACTACCAGACTAGCAGCAGACTACCAGACTAGCAGCAGACTACCAGACTAGCAGCAGACTAGCAGACTAGCAGCAGACTAGCAGCAGACTAGCAGCAGACTACCAGACTAGCAGCAGACTACCAGACTAGCAGCAGATTACCAGACTAGCAGCAGACTAGCAGACTAGCAGCAGACTAGCAGACTAGCAGCAGACTACCAGACTAGCAGCAGACTAGCAGACTAGCAGCAGATTACCAGACTAGCAGCAGACTAGCAGACTAGCAGCAGATTACCAGACTAGCAGCAGACTAGCCGACTACCAGACTAGCAGACTAGCAGCAGACTAGCAGACTAGCAGCAGACTACCAGACTAGCAGCAGATTACCAGACTAGCAGCAGACTACCAGACTAGCAGCAGACTACCAGACTAGCAGCAGACTAGCCGACTAGCAGCAGACTAGCAGCAGACTAGCCGACTAGCAGCAGACTAGCAGCAGACTAGCAGCAGACTAGCCGACTAGCAGCAGACTAGCAGCAGACTAGCCGACTAGCAGCAGACTAGCAGACTAGCAGCAGACTAGCAGACTAGCAGCAGACTACCAGACTAGCAGCAGATTACCAGACTAGCAGCAGACTACCAGACTAGCAGCAGATTACCAGACTAGCAGCAGACTAGCCGACTAGCAGCAGACTAGCAGCAGACTACCAGACTAGCAGCAGACTAGCAGACTAGCAGCAGACTACCAGACTAGCAGCAGACTACCAGACTAGCAGCAGATTACCAGACTAGCAGCAGACTACCAGACTAGCAGCAGACTAGCAGACTAGCAGCAGACTACCAGACTAGCAGCAGACTAGCCGACTAGCAGCAGACTAGCAGCAGACTAGCCGACTAGCAGCAGACTAGCAGCAGACTAGCAGCAGACTAGCCGACTAGCAGCAGACTAGCAGCAGACTAGCCGACTAGCAGCAGACTAGCAGCAGACTACCAGACTAGCACCAGACTAGCAGCAGACTACCAGACTAGCACCAGACTAGCAGCAGACTACCAGACTAGCAGCAGACTAGGAGACTAGCCGCAGACTAGCAGCAGACTAGCAGCAGACTAGCAGCAGACTAGGAGACTAGCCGCAGACTAGCAGCAGACTAGCAGCAGACTAGCAGCAGACTAGCCGACTAGCAGCAGGCTACCAGACTAGCAGCAGACTAGCAGCAGACTAGCCGACTAGCAGCAGACTACCAGACTAGCAGCAGACTAGCCGACTAGCAGCAGACTAGCCGACTAGCAGCAGACTACCAGACTAGCAGCAGACTACCAGACTAGCAGTAGACTACCAGACTAGCAGCAGACTACCAGACTAGCAGCAGACTACCAGACTAGCAGCAGACTACCAGACTAGCAGCAGATTACCAGACTAGCAGCAGATTACCAGACTAGCAGCAGTATTTAATTACTTTGTAAAATAAACAGATTGCACTACCAGACTAGCAGCAGACTACCAGACTAGCAGCAGACTAGCCGACTAGCAGCAGGCTACCAGACTAGCAGCAGACTAGCAGCAGACTAGCCGACTAGCAGCAGACTACCAGACTAGCAGCAGACTAGCCGACTAGCAGCAGACTAGCAGCAGACTACCAGACTAGCAGCAGACTAGCAGACTAGCAGCAGACTAGCAGCAGACTACCAGACTAGCAGCAGACTAGCAGACTAGCAGCAGACTACCAGACTAGCAGCAGACTAGCAGCAGACTAGCCGACTAGCAGCAGACCAACAGACTACCAGTCTACTGGTCCAGCAGACTACCAGACTACCAGACTAGCAGCAGACTACCAGACGAGCAACAGACTACTAGACTAGCAGACTAGCTGACTACTAAACTAGCAGACAAGCAAACTACTGGACTACCAAACTACCAGACTAGCAGACTAGCTGCAGACTAGTAGCCTTGCACCAGGCTACCATACTAGTAGCATGTTACCAGACGACCGCAGACTAGCAGCAGACTACCAGACTAGCAGCAGACTACCATACTAGTAGCATGTTACCAGACTGGCAGCAGACTAGCAGCAGACGACCGCAGACTAGTAGCAGACTAGCAGACTAGCAGTTATTTGCTAAACCCTCCCCTCTTTCCAGAGTTGATTCTGCGGCATTGTGTCAGTATGGTTCTTCAGGCTATTCTGCAGCTCAGTAGGGAACCTGAGGCTAAAGGAAAGACAGGCAACACACTGAGGTTAAACGTATACCCCACTTCACATTTTCCAGATCATCAATTATTCCACCAAGATGTTTGACAAGGCTAACTTTGACGAAGCCAAGTATCTGACGCTGGGGGTCGGGACAGTGAACGTGGCCTTCACTCTGGTGGCGGTGAGTAGAATAACTAGAGTAACCTCACCTATAATCTCACCTGGTATGAGGTATGGAGACTCACCTGTAATCTCACCTGGTATGAGGTATGGAGACTCACCTGTAATCTCACATGTTATGAGTTATGGAGACTCACCTGTAATCTCACCTGGTATGAGGTATGGAGACTCACCTGTAATCTCACCTATTATGAGTTATGGAGACACCTGTAATCTCACCTGTTATGAGTTATGGAGACTCATCTGTAATCTCACCTGGTATGAGGTATGGAGACTCACCTGTAATCTCACCTGGTATGAGGTATGGAGACTCACCTGTAATCTCACCTGGTATGAGATATGGAGTCTCACCTGGTATGAGGTATGGAGACCTACCTGTAATCTCACCTGGTATGAGGTATGGAGACTCACCTGTAATCTCACCTGTTATGAGTTATGGAGACTCAACTGTAATCTCACCTGGTATGAGGTATGGAGACTCAACTGTAATCTCACCTGGTATGAGGTATGGAGACTCACCTGTAATCTCACCTGTTATGAGTTATGGAGACTCACCTGTAATCTCACCTGGTATGAGGTATGGAGACTCACCTATAATCTCGCCTGTTATGAGTTATGGACCTGAGTTATGGAGACTCACCTGTAATCTCACCTGGTATGAGGTATGGAGACTCACCTGTAATCTCACCTGTTATGAGGTATGGAGACTCACCTATAATCTCGCCTGTTATGAGTTATGGAGACTCACCTGTAATCTCACCTGGTATGAGGTATGGAGACTCACCTGTAATCTCACCTGGTATGAGGTATGGAGACTCACCTGTAATCTCACCTGGTATGAGGTATGGAGACTCACCTGTAATCTCACCTGGTATGAGGTATGGAGACTCACCTGTAATCTCACCTGGTATGAGGTATGGAGACTCACCTGTAATCTCACCTGGTATGAGGTATGGAGACTCACCTGTAATCTCACCTGTTATGAGGTATGGAGACTCACCTATAATCTCGCCTGTTATGAGTTATGGAGACTCACCTGTAATCTCACCTGGTATGAGGTATGGAGACTCACCTGTAATCTCACCTGGTATGAAGTATGGAGCCTCACCTGTGATTTTGTGTCTGTTTTTCCTCTTCAGTTCTTCCTGATGGAGAGCGCGGGGCGTAGGAAACTACTGCTGACTGGCTTCCTGTGTCTAGCTGTGTGCAACCTCTCCATGACTGTCATAGACTCAGTCCTGGTAACTATAACCACACCGACACTGACCCTAAATGATCAATCGATTATATTATACAATTGTCCACCTGAGTGTTGTCCATCTGAGTATTTAACATGTGAGTATTGTCTATCGCAGCGTACCTTGTTGGTGACTCTCTGTCTACCTGTAGGTGTAATACACTATGATGCTGTTATTCAACATGGTCTAAGGACAATTCGTATAATTCTGTATTTAAATCTATGACATTCCATTTACTATGATATGTTACATTACGTTAAGTTACATTATGAATGGAACAGCTGTCATACAATAACATATGAATTAGAGGAGGTATAGTATCATACTGTACGTTTTACCTGGTTGTACAATATCATACGTCTCGGTGTCACGTTCTGACCTTAGTTCTTTTGTTATGTCTTTGTTTTAGTGTGGTCAGGGCGTGAGTTGGGTGGGTTATCTATGTTCCTTTTTCTATGTTGTGTTTGCGTTTGGCCTGGTATGGTTCTCAATCAGAGGCAGTTGTCGTTAGTTGTCTCAGATTGAGAATCATACTTAGGTAGCCTGTTTTCCCCATTTTGGTTGTGGGTGTTTGTTTTCTGTTTAGTGTTGTTGCACCTTACAGGACTGTTCGTTGGTTGTTTATTGTTTTATTTCAGTGTTACCACACTGCGTTTTGGTCCTCACCTTCTTCCACCGACGACGAACGTTACAGTCGGAGGATATAATGTTATCGTACAAATTGGAGGGTGTAATTTATCATAAGAATTGGAGGATGTAATTTACCATACGTCTTGGATGATGTAATATATCATACGTCTTGGATGATGTAATTTACCATACGTCTTGGATGATGTAATTTACCATACGTCTTGGATGATGTAATATATCATACGTCTTGGATGATGTAATTTACCATACGTCTTGGATGATGTAATTTACCATACGTCTTGGATGATGTAATATATCATACGTCTTGGATGATGTAATTTACCATACGTCTTGGATGATGTAATTTACCATACGTCTTGGATGATGTAATTTACCATACGTCTTGGATGATGTAATTTACCATACGTCTTGGATGATGTAATTTACCATACGTCTTGGATGATGTAATTTACCATACGTCTTGGATGATGTAATTTACCATACGTTATCTTGGAGGATGTAATTTACCATACGTCTTGGAGGATGTAATTTACCATACGTCTTGGAGGATGTAATTTACCATACGTCTTGGATGATGTAATTTACCATACGTCTTGGATGATGTAATTTACCACCGTCTTGGCTGATGTAATTTACCATAACGTCTTGAGGATGTAATTTACCATACGTCTTGGATGATGTAATTTACCATACGTCTTGGATGATGTAATTTACCATACGTCTTGGAGGATGTAATATATGTCTTGGCAACCTCTCCATGGTAGACTAATTTACCACACGTCTTGGAGGATGTAATATATCATACGTCCTTGGAGGGTGTAATTTACCATACGTTTTGGAGGGTGTAATTTACCATACGTCTTTGCTGATGTAATTTACCATACGTCTTGGATGATGTAATTTACCATACGTCTTGGCTGATGTAATTTGCCATACGTCTTGGAGGATGTAATATACCATACGTCTTGGAGGATGTAATTTACCATACGTCTTGGATGATGTAATTTACCATACGTCTTGGAGGATGTAATTTACCATACGTCTTGGATGATGTAATTTACCATACGTCTTGGATGATGTAATATACCATACGTCTTGGCTGATGTAATTTACCATATGTCTTGGATGATGTAATATATCATACATCTTGGAGGGTGTAAATTACCATAAGTCTTGGAGGATGTAATATATCATACGTCTTGGAGGGTGTAATCTACCATACGTCTTGGAGGGTGTAATTTACCATAAGTCTTGGCTGATGTAATTTACCATACGTCTTGGAGGATGTAATTTACCATACGTCTTGGATGATGTAATTTACCATACGTCTTGGCTGATGTAATTTACCATACGTCTTGGAGGATGTAATATACCATACGTCTTGGATGATGTAATTTACCATACGTCTTGGAGGATGTAATATATCATACGTCTTGGAGGGTGTAATTTACCATACGTCTTGGAGGGTGTAATTTACCATACGTCTTGGATGATGTAATATATCATACGTCTTGGAGTGTGTAATTTAGCATACGTCTTGGAGGGTGTAATTTACCATACGTCTTGGAGGATGTAATATACCATACGTCTTGGATGATGTAATTTACCATACGTCTTGGAGGGTGTAATTTACCATACGTCTTGGAGGATGTAATATATCATACGTCTTGGAGGGTGTAATTTACCATACGTCTTGGAGGGTGTAATTTACCATACGTCTTGGAGGGTGTAATTTACCATACATCTCGGAGGATGTAATTTACCATACGTCTTGGCTGATGTAATTTCCCATATGTCTAGGAGGGTGTAATTTACCATACGTCTTGGATGATGTAATTTACCATACGTCTTGGAGGATGTAATATATCATACGTCTTGGAGGGTGTAATTTACCATACGTCTTGGAGGGTGTAATTTACCATACGTCTTGCCTTATGTAATTTACCATACATCTTGGAGGGTGTAATTTACCATACGTCTTGGAGGATGTAATATATCATACGTCTTGGAGGATGTAATTTACCATACGTCTTGGAGGGTGTAATATATCGTACATCTTGCCTTATGTAATTTACCATACGTCTTGGAGGGTGTAATTTACCATACGTCTTGGCTGATGTAATTTACCATACGTCTTGGAGGATGTAATATATCGTACATCTTGGAGGGTGTAATATATCGTACATCTTGGGGGGTGTAATATATCGTACATCTTCGAGGGTGTAATATAGTTTGCACCTCCGTCACTCGGTCGCGTCAAGCCATTGTTTTTAACGTTCTCAGGCCGCCCTCTGTCAGCGCAGCCATAGTGGTGCCTTAAAGGGGGTGATGAGCACAATCATTCTGGACAGAGGAGAACTACTGTTTAGTCTAAATAACAACTATAGTGCCTGGAAATACAATATTTTTTTTGTACAAAATATTTTGTAGGAAACAACTTTGCCGTTGACCTCCCCTCAATCTTAGCTTGCTAGCTAACGTTATACTATATGTAAAGTCAATCTTGTGACATCCAAATGATGACAAAGGGTTTTCCTACTAATCATTTGCCTCCTTTTTTTAATGTCATTATACTTCCAAGCCATTGCAATGGATGTTGGATAACATTTTCATCAGCGCTCATTGACGATGCATTGAGTAGAATGCTCAGTCTGGCATCAGTCCTAAAACGCACGTTCAAAACAATATTGTGATGAGACATGCAACACGTGAATAGTATTGTACATCTTAATCTGAGACCAGGTTGCTTGTTAGGCAGTAACAAGAAAGAAGAATTACAGGAATCATTTATATTGTCAGTTAGGGGAACTAACGACAAAGGTTAAGAGAATTGGCTTAAGTTTAGAATAAGGGTTAGCTAAAATGCTCCACTTGTCACTTTTTTTTATTTATCCAGGCAAGTCAGTTAAGAACATATTCTTATTTTCAATGATGGCCTAGGAACAGTGGGTTAACTGCCTGTTCAGGGGCGGAATGACAGATCTGTACCTTGTTAGCTCGGGGGTTTGAACTTGCAACCTTTCGGTTACTAGTCCAATGCTCTAACCACTAGGCTACCCTGTCGCCCCTTGAGCAGGCAACCTTTGGAGTGCTAGAAGGTCAGGGATTGCGCTCACCCATCCTCCCTGACCAATATAAGATTGATTGACTGATTGATCTGCCCTGTAGTTCCTTGTCCCAGAGCTGCGTAGCCTGCAGGTGTTGGTCGTCTTCTTCCTGATCTCAGCCTATGAGGTGGGACCTGGTCCTATTTCCTGGTTCATCGCTGCAGAGCTGTTTGACCAGCCAGCCAGACCAATCGCCATGGCCTTCACCAGCATGCTCAACTGGGGAGGGAAGTTCATGCTGGCCCTGCTCTTTCCTCCACTACTGGTAAATTTAACATAGCCTGTGTCATATGATCGTAATAATACAACACCAATAGTAAAATACATTATAGCACCAATAGTGCATGACATAATGGCACCAATAGTACATGACATAATGGCACCAATAGTACATGACATTATAGCACCAATAGTACATGACATTATAGCACCAATAGTACATGACATAATGGCACCAATAGTACATGACATTATAGCACCAATAGTACATGACATTATGGCACCAATAGTACATGACATAATGGCACCAATAGTACATGACAGTATGGCACCAATAGTACATGACACTATGGCACCAATAGTACATGACATAATGGCACCAATAGTACATGACAGTATGGCACCCATAGTACATGACATTATGGCACCAATAGTACATGACACTATAGCACCAATAGTACATGACATAATGGCACCAATAGTACATGACATTATAGCACCAATAGTACATGACATAATGGCACCAATAGTACATGACATTATAGCACCAATAGTACATGACATTATAGCACCAATAGTACATGACATTATAGCACCAATAGTACATGACATTATAGCACCAATAGTACATGACATAATGGCACCAATAGTACATGACATTATAGCACCAATAGTACATGACATTATAGCACCAATAGTACATGACATAATGGCACCAATAGTACATGACATTATAGCACCAATAGTACATGACATTATAGCACCAATAGTACATGACATTATAGCACCAATAGTACATGACATAATGGCACCAATAGTACATGACATTATAGCACCAATAGTACATGACACTATAGCACCAATAGTACATGACATAATGGCACCAATAGTACATGACACTATGGCACCAATAGCACATGACATAATGGCACCAATAGTACATGACATAATGGCACCAATAGTACATGACATTATAGCACCAATAGTACATGACACTATGGCACCAATAGTACATGACACTATGGCACCAATAGTACATGACACTATGGCACCAATAGTACATGACACTATGGCACCAATAGCACATGACATTATGGCACCAATAGTACATGACACTATGGCACGAATAGTACATGACACTATGGCACCAATAGTACATGACATAATGGCACCAATAGTACATGACACTATGGCACCAATAGCACATGACATAATGGCACCAATAGTACATGACATAATGGCACCAATAGTACATGACATTATGGCACCAATAGTACATGACATTATAGCACCAATAGTACATGACACTATGGCACCAATAGTACATGACACTATGGCACCAATAGTACATGACATAATGGCACCAATAGTACATGACATAATGGCACCAATAGTACATGACATTATGGCACCAATAGTACATGACAGTATGGCACCAATAGTACATGACATTATAGCACCAATAGTACATGACATAATGGCCTGTTTGATATCATAGATAGGACTATCTTCTAAAATGAATCAATGAAATGTGCAATTTCCAGTTGTGTTAATTGTCTGCTCCTGTGTGTGTGTGTGTGTGTGTGTGTGTGTGTGTGTGTGTGTGTGTGTGTGTGTGTGTGTGTGTGTGTGTGTGTGTGTGTGTGTGTGTGTGTGTGTGTGTGTGTGTGTGTGTGTGTGTGTGTGTCTCTCCCTCTCTCTGTAGAAACTGTGTGGTGCTTATGTGTACCTCCTCTTTATGACCATGGCTCTGACAGCCTTCAGCTTCACTTGGAGACGCCTACCTGAGACCAAGGGACGCACCTTCGATGACATCGCAGCCGAGTTCCGAGAGTCCGAGGGCATCCCCCTGCACATTAAGACTGGTTTCAACACCTTCCCCTGACCTGACCGCCCTGGCCCTCCTCTCACCTTACCCCCTCCCCGAAGGTCGGAGGTTGTACTGGGGGGTCACCAAGGTCTTCTTGTGTTCAACCTTCGCTTGGGACAAATGTTTTATTGTATTTAACCTTTTGTTTAACCAGGTAGTCAGAACACGACCTCTAACACAAAGGAGACATCGTGGGACTGATACAGGACTTCAGGTGGTGGCCTCCCACAGTGTTGTCCGTTTTCTGATGACGTGTACATTTATAAACATCAAAAATACAATTTCCTCTGTTACTGTAGTAGTCACGCATATGTATCATAAAATGGATAAATATTATTATCTGGATTGTTGGATTGAGGCATTACGATAACTTGTTTTCAGATCCATACCATTGAATATTTACAGTGAATCTACTGTATATAAGAGTTTATAAGAGTCTGAAACTCCCGTATATAAGAGTTTATAAATCTGATTCTCCTTTATATAAGAGATTATAAGAGTCTGAAGCTCCTATATATAAGAGTTTGTAACAGTCTGAAGCTCATGTATATAAGAGTTTATAAGAGTCTGAATATCCTATCTATAAGAGATTATAAAAGTCTGAATCTCCAGTATATAAGAGTTTATAAGAGTCTGTCTCCTATCTACAAGACTTTATAAGAGTCTAAAGCCCCTGTACCTGATGAAACATTGAAAAATTGAACTTCTTGTGGCGTGGTTCTCCTCCATTGGACAGAAGCGTTCCTCACAACTATCTGCCTCTGAGCAGCTTCACCTAAGCAGTAAGGTTAACACTTTACAGTAAGGTACCATTTGTAAAGAGTCTGTAAAGGGTTAAGTGATTATTTAGGGCATTTATAAATGCATTATAAACCATTAATAAGTGAGGGATAATCAACAAGAGGCTCTGCGTTTTGGGAAAATAATGATTGACGTGGAACAAAACTTCCACAGAGTTACATTATTTTCCAGAGAACGCATAGAGCCCCTTGTCCCTTATATACCGAGGCTATAGACAGGTTGGTTGTTTAGCAACAAAACTGAAACGTGCACAATTACGGAGCAAAACAGACGTGGTTGGCCTAGAATGTTTTACAACATGTAAACTATAATTTGTCTCTAATGTTTTATTGAAAACATAAATACATTTGCACAAATGAGCACTTGTTGTCTCTCTAATAAATCTTTACAGTTGTTGGTTAGTTAGCTAAGTAGGAAATGTTTTGCCATATTAGCATTGACATGATATCAGTCTGGTTCATCCTTGCGAGCAATTTCCAAACACCTGAAGGTACCACGTTCATCTGTACAAACAATAGTACCAAGTATAAACACAATGGGACCACGCAGCCGTCATACCGTCCAGCAAGGAGACGCATTCTGTCTCCTAGAGATGAACGTACTTTGGTGCGAAAAGTGCAAATCAATCCCAGAACAACAGCAAAGGACCTTGTGAAGATGCTGGAGGAAACAGGTACAAAAGTATCTATATCCCCAGTAAAACGAGTCTATATCGACATAACCTGAAGGCCATTTAGCAAGGAAGAAGCCACTGCTCCAAAACTGCCATTAAAAATCCAGACTACGGTTTGCAACTGCACATGGGGACAAAGGTTGTACTTTTTGGAGAAATGTCATCCGGTCTGATGAAACAAAAATATAACTGTTTGGCCATTATGACCATCGTTACGTTTGGAGGAAAAAGTGGGAGGCTTGCAATCCGAAGAACTCCATGCTAACTGTGAAGCACGGGGGTGGCAGCATCATGTTGTGGGGGTGCTTTGCTGTAGGAGGGACTGGTACACTTTACAAAATAGATGGCATCATGAGGCAGAAAATTATGTGGATATATTGAAGCAACATCTCAAGGCATCAGTCAGGAAGTTAAAGCTTGGTCGCAAATGGGTTTTCCAAATGGACGATGACCCCAAGCATACTTCCAAAGTTGTGGTAAAATGGCTTAAGGACAACAAAGTCAAGGTAGTGGAGTGGCCATCACAAAGCCCTGACATTAATCCTATAGAAAATGTGTGGGCAGAACTGAAAAAGCGTGTGCGAGCAAGGAGGCCTACAAACCTGACTCAGTTACACCAACTCTGTCAGGATGAATGGGCCAAAATTCACACAACTTATTGTGGGAAGCCTGTGGAAAGCGCCAGAGCCGCCCGTCTGTCAGGAGCCGCCAGAGCCGCCCATCACTCCGGAGCCGACAGAGTCTCCCACCTGTCCGGAACTGCCAGAATCTCCAGCCTGTCAGGCACTGTCCCTGTCCGGAGTCTCCCTCCTCCCTCCTATTCGGGGCCAGCGGTAAGGGTCCCCAGTTCGGGGTCGGCGGCGAGGGTCGTCACTCCAGAGGCGCCACCTCAGTGGGCCAAGATTAAGGTGGAGTGGGGTCTACGTCCCACCCAGACCCTCCCCTATAGGTTCAGGTTTTGCGGCTGGAGTCCGCACCTTTGGGAGGGGGTACTGTCACATCCTGACCTTAGTTCCTTTTTTATGTCTCCTGTTTGGTTTGGTCAGGGCGCGAAGCATAGTGTCCCCAGTGTGCATGGCAGCTGTCAATCGTTGTCTCTGATTGAGAACCATACTTAGGTATCCTGTTCCCACCTGTGTTGATGGGTAGTTGTTTTCCACCTCTTAGGACTGTTTCATGTCGTTCACTCTCTGTGTTGGTTTGTCTCATTTAGTGTTCATTTTATTTAATTAAATTTACAATGAACACTTAACACGCTGCGTGTTGGTCTGAGGATTCCTCATTTTCAGACGGAGAGCAGATTTGTTACACAACTAAAAAAGCAATAGAAAAATAGGCAATTTAGCATGTGCTACACATTGAAACACAAGGAATAGTGTTTTTGTCATTTTTTTCTAGGCTGTTTTTAAGGACATGTAAATGTGGTTCATTTTGCCATTATCCCTCATTTATTGATGCCACTGTCTGCGCCAGGTTGGATATGAATGCAGGTGTTACGGTAAATTAAAATCTTCCCTGTCATTTATTGATGCCGCTGTCTGCCAGGTTGGATATGATATATATTATGATATTGGTTGGATATGATATATATTATGATATACAGTGCCTTGCGAAAGTATTCGGCCCCCTTGAACTTTGCGACCTTTTGCCACATTTCAGGCTTCAAACATAAAGATATAAAATTGTATTTTTTTGTGAAAAATTTGGCGTGCAAAATTATTCAGCCCCCTTAAGTTAATACTTTGTAGCGCCACCTTTTGCTGCGATTACAGCTGTAAGTCGCTAGGGGTATGTCTCTATCAGTTTTGCACATCGAGAGACTCGAGCTCAGTGTGGTTGGATGGAGAGCATTTGTGAACAGCAGTTTTCAGTTCTTTCCACAGATTCTCGATTGGATTCAGGTCTGGACTTTGACTTGGCCATTCTAACACCTGGATATGTTTATTTTTGAACCATTCCATTGTAGATTTTGCTTTATGTTTTGGATCATTGTCTTGTTGGAAGACAAATCTCCGTCCCAGTCTCAGGTCTTTTGCAGACTCCATCAGGTTTTCTTCCAGAATGGTCCTGTATTTGGCTCCATCCATCTTCCCATCAATTTTAACCATCTTCCCTGTTCCTGCTGAAGGAAAGCAGGCCCAAACCATGATGCTGCCACCACCATGTTTGACAGTGGAGATGGTGTGTTCATGATGATGATCTGTGTTGCTTTTACGCCAAACATAACGTTTTGCATTGTTGCCAAAAAGTTCAATTTTGGTTTCATCTGACCAGAGCACCTTCTTCCACATGTTTGGTGTGTCTCCCAGGTGGCTTGTGGCAAACTTTAAACAACACTTTTTATGGATATCTTTACGAAATGGCTTTCTTCTTGCCACTCTTCCATAAAGGCCAGATTTGTGCAATATACGACTGATTGTTGTCCTATGGACAGAGTCTCCCACCTCAGCTGTAGATCTCTGCAGTTCATCCAGAGTGATCATGTGCCTCTTGGCTGCATCTCTGATCAGTCTTCTCCTTGTATGAGCTGAAAGTTTAGAAGGACGGCCAGGTCTTGGTAGATTTGCAGTGGTCTGATACTCCTTCCATTTCAATATTATCGCTTGCACAGTGCTCCTTGGGATGTTTAAAGCTTGGGAAATCTTTTTGTATCCAAATCCGGCTTTAAACTTCTTCACAACAGTATCTCGGACTTGCCTGGTGTGTTCCTTGTTCTTCATGATGCTCTCTGCGCTTTTAACGGACCCCTGAGACTATCACAGTGCATGTGCATTTATACGGAGACTTGATTACACACAGGTGGATTGCATTTATCATCATTAGTCATTTAGGTTAACATTGGATCATTCAGAGATCCTCACTAAACTTCTGGAGAGAGTTTGCTGCACTGAAAGTAAAGGGGCTGAATAATTTTGCACACCCAATTTTTCAGTTTTTGATATGTTAAAAAAGTTTGAAATATCCAATAAATGTCGTTCCACTTCATGATTGTGTCCCACTTGTTGTTGATTCTTCACAAAAAATACAGTTTTATATCTTTATGTTTGAAGCCTGAAATGTGGCAAAAGGTCGCAAAGTTCAAGGGGGCCGAATACTTTCGCAAGGCACTGTATATACATATATATGCATATGGGTGTTACGATAAATGAAAATCTTCCCTGTCATGTTGTTTGGCGCCAAATGTTCCTAAAGGAAACTGAAATGTCATATTGTTCTCATGAAGATGTTTGAATAATATTTGCATTCAAATCTGTCGGCAATTAGCCAGTGTTACTTTGATTGTGACATCATGGTTCACCAGCCGTTTATCAACATGTAAAGAATATAAATATATATACAAATATATACAACATGTAAAGAATATAAATATATATACAAATATATACAACATGTAAAGAATAAGTTACCAGCCTAACAAGCTTGTAAGAATTGTACTTAAACCCCCTGTCGTACTTTTTTCAACTCTAATGTAAAAAATAGGGGACCACAGTGAAAATAAGTCCCCAACTTGACTGTGCAATCCCGGTCACTTAAAAACTTCCTTGTATATATATATATATATATATACAAAGATGTTTTTAAGTGTGGTCCCCTAATCTACATATATAAATATATAATTTAAATATATAATTTAAATATATATATATATATATATTTTTTTTTTTTTTTTTTTAACTGACAAATAAAATCAATCAGTCAATCCAAACTGTGCAGTGGCCATTTGATGAATGGAAAGAGACATCTCAAAACACCAAACAGTTTAACACTCGGAGATTGTCAAGCCTTCAATACTGGGTAGACACAACGTAGGGAGGGATGTATTTTCTGTTTGTTGAGATTGACATAGTCATAACCCATCCTTGGACACTGTGCTATCTATCTAACCTCCAAACGAGCTTCAATGCCATACAACACTCCTTCCGTGGCCTCCGACTGCTCTTAAACGCTAGTAAAACCAAATGCATGCTTTTCAACCGATCGCTGCCTGCACCCGCATGCCCGACTAGCATCACCACCCTGGATGGTTCCGACCTTGAATATGTGGACATCTATAAGTACCTAGGTGTCTGGCTTGACTGTAAACTCTCCTTCCAGACTCATATCAAACATCTCCAATCGAAAATCAAATCAAGAGTCGGCTTTCTATTCCGCAACAAAGCCTCCTTCACTCACGCCGCCAAACTTACCCTAGTAAAACTGACTATCCTACCAATCCTCGACTTCGGCGATGTCATCTACAAAATGGCTTCCAACACTCTACTCAGCAAACTGGATGCAGTTTATCACAGTGCCATCCGTTTTGTCACTAAAGCACCTATACCACGCGACTTGTATGCTCTAGTCGGCTGGCCCTCGCTACATATTCGTCGCCAGACCCACTGGCTCCAGGTCATCTACAAGTCCATGCTAGGTAAAGCTCCGCCTTATCTCAGTTCACTGGTCACGATGGCAACACCCATCCGTAACACGCGCTCCAGCAGGTGTATCTCACTGATCATCCCTAAAGCCAACACCTCATTTGGCCGCCTTTCGTTCCAGTACTCTGCTGCCTGTGACTGGAACGAATTGCAAAAATCCCTGAAGTTGGAGACTTTTATCTCCCTCACCAACTTCAAACATCTGCTATCTGAGCAGCTAACCGATCGCTGCAGCTGTACATAGTCTATTGGTAAATAGCCCACCCATTTTCACCTACCTCATGCCCATACTGTTTTTATTTATTTACTTTTCTGCTCTTTTGCACACCAATATCTCTACCTGTACATGACCATCTGATCATTTATCACTCCAGTGTTAATCTGCAAAATTGTAATTATTCGCCTACCTCCTCATGCCTTTTGCACACAATGTATGTAGACTCCCCTTTTTTTCTACTGTGTTACTGACTTGTTAATTGTTTACTCCATGTGTAACTCCGTGTTGTCCGGCGCCGACAGAGATGGCCGCCTCGCTTCGCGTTCCTAGGAAACGATGCAGTTTTTTGTTTTTTACGTGTTATTTCTTACATTAGTACCCCAGGTCATCTTAGGTTTCATTACATACAGTCGAGAAGAACTACTGTATATAAGATCAGCGTCAACTCACCATCAGTACGACCAAGAATATGTTTTTCGCGACGCGGATCCTGTGTTCTGCCTTACAAACAGGACAACGGAATGGATCGCATGCAGCGACCCAAAAAAGCGACTCCGAAAAAGAGGAAACGTGGCGGTATTCTGGTCAGACTACGGAGACGGGCACATCGTGCCCCACTTCCTAGCATTCTTCTTGCCAATGTCCAGTCTCTTGACAACAAGGTTGATGAAATCCGAGCAAGGGTGGCATTCCAGAGGGACATCAGAGACTGTAACGTTCTGTGCCTCACGCAAACATGGCTCACTGGAGAGACGCTATCCGAAGCGGTGCAGCCAACGGGTTTCTCCACGCATCGCGCCGACAGAAACAAACACCTTTCTGGTAAGAAGAGGGGTGGGGGTGTATGCCTTATGGCTAACGAGGCATGGTGCGATGAAAGAAACATACAGGAACTCAAATCCTTCTGTTCACCTGATATAGAATTCCTCACAATCAAATATAGACCGCATTATCTACCAAGAGAATTCTCTTCGATTATAATCACAGCCGTATATATTCCCCCCCAAGCAGACACATCGATGGCTCTGAACGAACTTTATTTTACTCTTTGCAAACTGGAAACCATTTATCCGGAGGCTGCACTCATTGATGTCGGGGATTTTAACAAGGCTAATCTGAAAACAAGACTCCCTAAATTTTATCAGCATATCGATTGCGCAACCAGGGGCGGAAAAACCTTGGATCACTGTTACTCTAACTTCCGTGACGCATATAAGGCCCTGCCCCGCCCCCCTTTCGGAAAAGCTGACCACGACTACATTTTGCTGATACCTGCCTACAGACAAAAGAAGAAGCTCCCACGCTGAGGTCTGTCCATCGCTGGTCCGACCAAGCTGACTCCACACTCCAAGACTGCTTCCACCACGTGGACTGGGACATGTTTCGTATTGCGTCAAATAACAACATTGACGAATACGCTGATTCGGTGTGCGAGTTCATTAGAACTTGTGTTGAAGATGTCGTTCCCATAGCAACGATTAAAACATTCCCTAACCAGAAACCTTGGATTGATGGCAGCATTCGCGTGAAACTGAAAGCGCGAACCACTGCTTTCAATCAGGGCAAGGTGTCTGGTAACATGACTGAATACAAAAAATGCAGCTATTCCCTCCGTAAGGCTATCAAACAAGCTAAGTGTCAGTACAGAGACAAAGTAGAATCCCAATTCAACGGCTCAGACACAAGAGGCATGTGGCAGGGTCTACAGTCAATCACGGACTACAGGAAGAAATCCAGCCCAGTCACGGACCAGGATGTCTTGCTCCCAGGCAGACTAAATAACTTTTTTGCCCACTTTGAGGACAATACAGTGCCACTGACACTGCCTACAACAGAAAAATGCGGTCTCTCCTTCACTGCAGCCGAGGTGAGTAAAACATTTAAACGTGTTAACCCTCGCAAGGCTGCAGGCCCAGACGGCATCCCCAGCCGTGCCCTCAGAGCATGCGCAGACCAGCTGGCTGGTGTGTTTACGGACATATTCAATCAATCCCTATACCAGTCTCCTGTTCCCACATGCTTCAAGAGGGCCACCATTGTTCCTGTTCCCAAGAAAGCTAAGGTAACTGAGCTAAGCGACTACCGCCAAGTAGCACTCACTTCCGTCATCATGAAGTGCTTTGAGAGACTAGTCAAGGACCATATCACCTCCACCCTACCTGACACCCTAGACCCACTCCAATTTGCTTACCGCTCAAATAGGTCCACAGATGATGCAATCTCAACCACACTGCACACTGCCCTAACCCATCTGGACAAGAGGAATACCTATGTGAGAATGCTGTTCATCGACTACAGCTCGGCATTCAACACCATAGTACCCTCCAAGCTCGTCATCAAGCTCAGCAGCGCCTCTTCAACCTCAGGAGGCTGAAGAAATTCGGCTTGTCACCAAAAGCACTCACAAACTTCTACAGATGCACAATCGAGAGCATCCTGGCGGGCTGTATCACCGCCTGGTACGGCAACTGCTCCCCCTCAACCGTAAGGCTCTCCAGAGGGTAGTGAGGTCTGCACAACGCATCACCGGGGCAAACTACCTGCTCTCAGGACACATACACCACCCGATGTTACAGGAAGGCCATAAAGATCATCAAGGACATCAACCACCCGAGCCACTGCCTGTTCACCACGCTATCATCCAGAAGGCGAGGTCAGTACAGGTGCATCAAAGCTGGGACCGAGAGACTGAAAAACAGCTTCTATCTCAAGGCCATCAGACTGTTAAACAGCCACCACTAACATTGAGTGGCTGCTGCCAACCCACTGACACTGACTCAACTCCAGCCACTTTAATAATGGGAATTGATGAAATTATGTAAATATATCACTAACCACTTTAAACAATGCTACCTTATATAATGTTACTTACCCTACATTATGAATCTCATATGCATACGTATATACTGTACTCTATATCATCGACTGCATCCTTATGTAATACATGTATCACTAGCCACTTTAACTATGCCACTTTGTTTACATACTCATCTCATATGTATATACTGTACTCGATACCATCTACTATATCTTGCCTATGCTGCTCTGCACCATCACTCATTCATATCTTTATGTACATATTCTTTATCCCCTTACACTGTGTATAAGACAGTAGTTTTGGAATTGTTAGTTAGATTACTTGTTGGTTATTACTGCATTGTCGGAACTAGAAGCACAAGCATTTCGCTACACTCGCATTAACATCTGCTAACCATGTGTATGTGACAAATAAAATTTGATTTGATTTGATTTTCACACTGCTATGCTTTATCTTGGCCAAGTCGCAGTTGCAAATGAGAACTTGTTCTCAACTAGCCTACCTGGTTAAATAAAGGTGAAATAAAAAAATGTTTAAAAAAAATTCTGGTGTTGAAAATGCAAACCATGATATTGATGTTCCCGAAGTCGATATGATTTGTTTATTGATTGTGTGGTGCACTGGCACAGAAACATGTTGGTGGGAAATTAGTTGCACATATTTTATATAATCATAAAAATGGCATACAAATGTTGAAAATCTGATTTCCCCCTAGCTGATCATAGTTGTCAGCTGATTGTATTGTAATGAGACAGGCAGGGAGAGTGAGCTCCTCTGTGGTGGTCAGCGAAATCCCAACCTTCTGACATCGATTGTGCCACAATAGCATGCTGTGGCAAAGTTGATATCCAAGTGTGTAAACACAGGGTTGCTTGTTGTCGTAAACATTATTTTTGAGAAAAACTTTATATCCATCAAAATAAAGTCAAATCTTTCTTCTCTTTCTTGTGATGTACAGTGCCTTGCGAAAGTATTCATCCCCCTTGGCATTTTTCCTATTTTGTTGAATTACAACCTGTAATTTAAATATATTTTTATTTGGCTTTCAAGTAATGAACATACATAAAATAGTCCAAATTTTTGAAGTGAAATAAAAACAAAATTGTATTATTCAAAACGTAAAAGTTGCGCATGTAAAGGTTTTCTTCCGCTGAAGGAGAGGAGGACCAAAATGCTGCGTGGTTCGTGTTCAACATCTTTAATATCGATGATAAACGAGAACACTACAAAATACAAAACAACAAAAGTGAAAACCGAAACAGTCATATCTGGTGCAATGACACAAAGACAGAAGACAATCACCCACAAAGTACCCACAGAATATGGCTGCCTGAATATGGTCCCAATCAGAGACAACGATAGACGGCTGCCTCTACTTGAGAACCAATCTAGGCAACCATAGACATACAAAACTACCTAGAAAGGAAACAGCCCCATAAACATACAAAACTCCTAGACCAGACAAACACATAAATCCCCCATGTCCCACCCTGACCTAACCAAAATAATAAAGAAAACAAAGATAACTAAGGCCAGGGCGTGAGAGTGCGTGCATATGTATTCACCCCTTTGCTATGAAGCCCCTAAATAAGATCTGGTGCAACCAATTACCTTCAGAAGTCACATAATTAGTTAAATAAAGTCCACCTGTGTGGAACCTAATTCACATGATCTCAGTATATTCTGAAAGGCGCCTGAGAAAGGCCCTTGAGTCTGCAACATCACTATGTAACGCGTTCTTCTGTTGAAGGAGGAGCGGACCAAAATGCAGCGTGGTGGTTACTCATGTTTAATGATGGAAAATGACTTGACATGAAAATACTGAAATGTACAAAAACAACAGACGGAAACGTGAAAAAACTATACAGCCTATCTAGTGAAACTAAACACAGAGACAGGAACAATCACCCACGAAACACTCAAAGAATATGGCTGCCTAAATATGGTTCCCAATCAGAGACAACGATAATCACCTGACTCTGATTGAGAACTGCCTCAGGCAGCCATAGACTCTGCTATACACCCCACAAAACCCCAAGACGAAACACACCACAATAAACCCATGTCACACCCTGGCCTGACCCAATAAATGAAGATAAACATAATAAATTTTGACCAGGGCGTGACACACTAAGTAAGGGGCACCATGAAGACCAAGGAGCCAAACAGGTCAGGGACAAATTTGTGTAGAAGTACAGATCACGGTTTGGTTACAAAAAATATATAACAAACATTGAACATCCCATGGAGCACCATTAAAACTTGTTGGGGATAGGGGGCAGTATTTTCACTTTGGATGAATTGCGTGCCCATAGTGAACTGCATCCTCCTCTGTCCTAGATTGCTAATATATGCATATTATTACTACTATTGGATAGAAAACACTCTGAAGTTTCTAAAACTGTTTGAATTATGTCTCTGAGTATAACAGAACTCATAGGGCAGGCAATCTTCCAAACAGGAAGTGAAATTCTGATACATGTCTAAGTCATCACCTATCCACTTCCAAATAAGATATGGATCTGGTAGCACTTCCTACGCCTTCCACTAGATGTCCTCATTCAGTAGAAAGTGGAATGGAGCTTCTGGTGTGAACTTTGACCGAATGGGAGGGGAAATATTAAGTGTCCCGACAGAATGCCATTTCCCTGTGGTGCATTTCTCTGTGGGTGTCACCATCGTTCCATTTGGCTGTAGCTGAAAACGTATGATCTGGTTGGAACATGATAATCCTGAAGATTGATTCTCTACTTAGTTTGACCAGTTTATTCGACCTGGAATATATATTTTTGAAGTTTTCGTCCGAGTTCTACTGGACCAGCTTTTGGGCACGTGAGCTGAAAGTGCTAACAAATGCAGCTAATTGGACACTAGTATTAGACATTAACAAAACAACGATTTATTGTGGAACAAGGACTCCTTGCACTGCATTCTGATGAAAGATCCTCAAAGGTAAGGGAATATTTAATGTAATTTCGTATTTCGTAATTTCGTAACAGAGAAATATATTTACGTCTGAGTGCTGTCTCAGATTATTGCATGGTAGGCTTTTTTCATAACGTTTAAAAAAATTTTTGACACAGCAGTTGCATTAAGAACCAGTGTATCTTTAATTCTATGTAGAACATGTATCTTTAGTCAAAGTTTATGATGAGTATTTCTGTTATCTGGCGTAGCTTTCTATAATTCCTCCGGATAATTTGGAGGCATTTCTGAACATGCCGTCAATGTAAACCGAGATTTGTGGATATAAATATGCATATTATCGAACAAAACATAAATGTATTGTGTAACGTCATATGAGTGTCATCTGATGAAGATTTTCAAAAGGTTAGTGATTCATTTTATCTCTAATCCTGCTTTTGTGACTCTATCTTTGGCTGGGAAAAATGGCTGCTTTTTTTTATTTGGTGGTGGTCTAACATAAATATATGTTGTGTTTTCGCTGTAAAAGATTTAAAAAATCGGACATGATGGGTAGATGAACTGTCACGTTCTGACCATCGTTCGTGTGTGTTTTCCTTGTTTTAGTGTTGGTCAGGACGTGAGCTGGGTGGGCATTCTATGTTGTGTGTCTGGTTTGTCCATTTCTATGTTAGGCCTGATATGGTTCTCAATCAGAGGCAGGTGTTAGTCATTGTCTCTGATTGGGAACCATATTTAGGTAGCCTGGGTTTCACTGTGTGTTTGTGGGTGATTGTTCCTGTCTCTGTGTTTTGCACCAGATATGGCTGTTTTTGGTTTTCCACGTTTGTTGTTTTTGTAGTGTTCATGTTTATCTGTTTTAATTAAACATGAATCAATATAACCACGCAATGTTTTGGTCCTCATCTACTTCACCACAGGAAAACCCTTACATGAACAATATGTTTATCTTTCATTTACTGTATTGGACTTGTTAATGTGTGAAAATTAAATATTTCTAACGAATATTTTTGAATTCCCTGCGCCATCTTTTCAACTTGCCATAACAGGTTTAAAATCCATTATTAAAAAATGGAAAGAATATGGCACCCAAAACAAACCCACCAAGAGATTGAGAAGAGAAGAGAAGCCTTGCACCAAAACTCACAGACCAGGCAAGTAGGGCATTAATCAGAGAGGCAACAAAGAGACCAAAGATCACCCTGAAGGAGCTGCAAAGCTCCACAGCGGAGATTGGAGTATCTGTCCATAGGACCACTTTAAGTCGTACACTCCACAGAACTGGGCTTTACGGAATAGTGTCCAGAAAAAAGCCATTGCTTAAAGAAAAAAATAATCAAACATGTTTGGTGATTGGTCAAAAGGCATCTGGGAGACTCACAAACATATGGAAGAAGGTACTGTGGTCAGATGAGACTAAAATTGAGCTTTTTGGCCATCAAGGAAAACGCTGTCTGGCGGAAAACCCAACACCTCTCATCACCCCGTGAACATTCCCACAGCATCCACAGTGAAGCATGGTGGTTGCAGCATCATGCTGTGGGAATGTTTTTGATCAGCTGGGACTGGGAAACTGGTCAGCATTGAACCAATGATGGATGGCGCTAAATACAGGGAAATTGTTGAGGAAACCTGTTTCAGTCTTCCAGAGATTTGAGACTGGGACGGGGTTCACCTTCCAGCAGGACAATGATCCTAAGCATACTGCTAAAGCAACACTCGAGTGGTTTAGGGGGAAACACTTAACTGTCTTGGAATGGCCTAGTCAAAGCCCAGACCTCAATCCAATTGAGAATCTGTGGTATGAGTTAAAGATTGCTGAACACCAGCGGAACCCATCCAACTTGAAGGAGCTGGAGCAGTTTTGCCTTGAAGAATGGGCAAAAATCCCAGTGGCTAGATGTGCCAAGCTTATAGAGACATACCCCAAGAGACTTGCAGCTGTAATTGCTGCAAAAGGTGGGTCTTTAAAGATTTGACTTTGGGCGGGTGAATAGTTATGCACGCTCAAGTTTTCTTTTGTTGTCTTATTTTGTAATGCAGTCTGTGTGTAGCTGGTGTAGAGGAGTCTGGCGCAGGACAGTAGATATGAGTAAATAAACATATTTTACTCAAAACAGACAAAGACAATACAAAATAAGCGAGCCCACATAAACAGACTGTATTACATAAAAACAATCACTCACAAACAAACATGGGGGAACAGAGGGTTAAATAATGAACAAGTAATTGAGGAATTGAAACCAGGTGTGTAAGACAAAGACAAAACAAATGGAAAATGAAAAGTAGATCGGCGAAGGCCGGTGACGTCGCCAAAACTAACAGGGAGAGGGACTTCGGTGGAAGTAGTGACATATTTCTTGTTTCTTTCACCCCCAAAAATATTTTACATCTTCAAAGTGGTAGGCATGTTGTGTAAATCAAATTATACAAACCCCCAATATATCAATTTTAATTCCAGGTTGAAAGGCAACAAAATTGGTAAAAATGCCATGGGGGGGTGAATAGTTTCTGCAAGCCACTGTATCATGTGGTTGATGCAGGCTGAAATATATCAGAAAGAACAAATTTTATTTTCAATGACTGGGACAGATTTGTACCTTGTCAGCTCGGGGTTTGAACTTGCAACCTTCCGGTTACTAGTCCAACGCTCTAACCACTAGGCTACCCTGGACATATTTTAATGAAGCGTTAACATAATCCGGTCAAACATAATCCGGTAATATGATAGGAAGTATATAATTGAATACTGCCTGGGTTGTAAATCTGGCTGAGGTACCAGGATTTCAAACATGGGGCAAGACACATCATTGACCATTGGTCTGAAAAACCCTTCTCAGTTCACGGGCCAGAGGACCAACGCATCACACCCAAAACTGAGAAAATAATTATTGTCAATCAATTGAAAATAAGGACGCATCATGATACATAAGAGCTCATCTGATTAGCATTTGTAAGTGCGTTTATAAATGGTTAATGACGTGGTAAATACTGGCTCACTATTTGACAAGAACTGACCAGCTTTCGCATTAGCTTGACCAATGTGTTATAACAGTTTATAAATGGTTTATAGTGGATTTGCAAATGCTTAATAAACAACCATGAATAAAATAATTACAAGCACTTTATAGACCCTTTACAAAAGGATACCTTATTATAAAGTTAGATGGAACAGCCTCACGGGAACAGTCTCGGGAACGGGGACAGCCTCACGGAACACGGGCTTCACGGGACAGCCTCACGGGGACACACGGGGGAACAGCCTCACGGGAACAGCCTCACGGGGGGAACAGCCTCACGGGAACAGCCTCACGGGAACAGCCTCACGGGAACAGCCTCACGGGAACAGTCTCAAGGGAACATCCTCACGGGAACAGCCTCATGGGAACAGTCTCACGGGAACAGCCTCACCTGACTCTGTACACAACACAGTACCAATCACACTGATCACAATGCTTCTCAAAATCTTCTTCATGTATATTAAGCAGTAGCATGTACAGTATATATAAATAGCATGTGATGCAAATGCATTTCACTTCACCACCAGAAATAGCTTAGAAATGGTTGTATATGAATGCCTTGTTCCAGGACCCTTCCCAACTCCCACCAGCCTCTCTGCCTGACCCTGGCTCTGAACCAACCCTTTCTTTCTTTCCAACAATATTATTGGTTTGTGAAATCTGGCTTCACTCTGAACTGTGTCCCTCTGAGCTGTGTACCTCAATAAGCTGCCTGTGAAAATCCAGGACTGCCAAGTGGATAAATGTTTTATTAAACATGTTCCATTGTGGTTGATATGAAGGAACCTGAACGGAAGAAGAGAGGAGGGTAGAGGAGAAGAGAAGAGAGGAAAGGAGAGGAGAGGAGGGAGAGGAGGAGAGAGAAGGGAGAGAGAAGGGAGAGAGAAGAGGAGAGAGAAGGAGAGGAGGAGAGAGAGAGAGGAGGAGAGACAATGAGGAGAGGAGGGAGAGAAAGAGGAGAAGAGAGAGAGAGAAGACAGGAGGGGACAAAGGAGAGGAGAGAGGAGAGGAGAAGAAACACAGAGAGTGAGAGAGAGGGGGCAGGAGGAGGGAGAGAGATTTGTGATCTGTACCACAAGAAAATGGCACCCAGTGAAGAACAAACACCATTGTAAATACAACCCATATTTATGTTTATTTTGCCCTTATGTACTTTAACTATTTGCACATCATTACAACATTGTATACAGCAATATGACATTTGAAATGTCTTTATTCTTTTGGTGTAATGTTTACTCTACATTTTATTGTTTATTTCACTGTTGTTTATTATCTATTTATCTTGCTTTGGCAACGTAAACATATGTTTCCAATGCCAATAAAGCCCTTTGAATTGGCTGGCTGTCTGGCTGGCTGGCTGGCTGGCTGGCTGGCTGACTGGCTGGCAGAAAGAAAGAAAGGATCCCCTTACTGTATGCTCTAACCCAACAGTCCAGGATGCAGTTCTACTATTTGACACAAGGGAACATGGTCCTTCTCCCAGTAAATGTTTTTATTTTTTTATTTTATTTTACCTTTATTTAACCAGGCAAGTCAGTTAAGAACAAATTCTTATTTTCAATGACGGCCTGGGAACAGTGGGTTAACTGCCTGTTCAGGGGCAGAACGACAGATTTGTACCTTGTCAGCTCAGGGGTTTGAACTCGCAACCTTCCGGTTACTAGTCCAACGCTCTAACCACTAGGCTACCCTGCCTCCCCAAATGACAACTACTCATTCCAGTCTTTCTCGTGTTGTTATACGTTATAAGATGCATTTATAGATCATTAGCATGTATTGGGTCACCTTACAAATAGCCTTTTAATCCAAAACCCCTGTAAATAAATTGCGTCATAGCTAATTTGGTACCAAAGTGCTTGTCGACCTGAAGCAGGAATTCTTATAAACTAGAGGGGCTAATTTGAACACGAATAGGGATTTTTACAAATGTATTGAGGACAAAACACAGTGAACTGAGTGATCAACGATAGCAGGATCCTGTGTTAGTTGGTTGTCTGTTGTCTAGAACGAAGCTATGAATAATAATAACTAATTACTGACTTACGAGAAAAGAGGGAGTCGCTCGTTAGCAGTGGAAATCTATTAAAACTGAAAAAAAAACAGAACAAAACACACGACCGATTCTGGAAAAATACAAACAATACTTTTTCTTTTTTACTGCTCAATTAACTAGACCTGTAAAAAATATCAGAATGTCTTAACAGGTCTTTTCAAACTCCCTTTTAAGTTGGATAATGAAAACCATTCGTACCTATGAGATGCCTTTCGTGAGGAGATTCCCTCCCGACCACACACAACACACACACACACCACACACCACACACCACACACAACACACACAGCACACACACACACACACACCACACACACAACGCTTTGTGTGTTGGTTATGGCAGGTCTTGTCACGCTTGCATAGAGAGGACTGGAGAGGCTCAGGCTCATGGCACGCTGGTTAGTTTTATACAACCTCCCATTCAATACAAAACTAAAACCTATAATCTTTACATACCTCACTACTCAGAGACAATTACAGCACACACACACACACAGGCAGGAGCACATGCAGGAGCACGGGCGGGAGCACGGCCGGGAGCACGGGCGGGAGCACGGGCGGGAGCACGGCCGGGAGCACGGGCGGGAGCACGGGCAGGAGCACGGGCAGGAGCACAGGCAGGAGCACAGGCAGGTGTAACCCTTACTAAATGAGTAGCCCATTATCTCACAGGCAGGTGTAACCCTTACTAAATGAGTAGCCCATTATCTCACAGGCAGGTGTAACCCTTACTAAATGAGTAGCCCATTATCTCACAGGCAGGTGTAACCCTTACTAAATGAGTAGCCCATTATCTCACATGCAGTGTGGTCTCGGAACGTCATGTGACCAGTTATTTGATCTTACTGTAACAAGCAGGCATTATGCTAATGAGATATGCAAACACAGTTGAGTCAGACAGCTACCTCTCCTGCAACCAATCAGTTGAGGAGCATGTGTTTGCTTGAAAATCTGTCATTCATGAAACATAGTTCACTCTGTCTACGGCATGGAGGGGGATTGTTGGTTGTTGATGGTGGGTGAAAAGAGATCTGTAGGTCTACGGCTGCATTGGTAATGCCGTTATGATGAGCTGCAAGATCCTGAGACAGAGTGAAAACCCAGAAACCCAGAGAAATTACAGACAGATCCACTTCCCCTTCTTTATTGCAGAATTGTGATACGTGATCAATGAACATTGACAGTAATTCATCTTGAGTAATAGTTTTAAATTTACAGTTAAAAAAACACTTTATTTCAATAAATCAACATTGAAAGAATCAACCATATCATTTCAAAATGTATAAATAAACTAACTCATTTGTAAATGTTTGTAAGGGTGTGTGCTGGTGGCAGGGAAGTCAGGCGCAGGAGATACAACTTGGTGTAAACAGAGTAGTTTAAGTGCTCAAAAACTCAGAAAACCAAAATATACAAAATAATACAAGTGGTTACAAAACCTTTCGCACACCAGACCACAACTTGCACAATGCTTACAAACAAACAATCGCCGACAAGGACATGAGGAGGAACAGAATGTTACATACACAACATGTAATGGATGGGATTGGAACCAGGTGTGTAGGAAGACAAGACAAAACCAAAGGAAAATGAAAAGAGGATCAGCGATGGCCAGAAGGTCGGTGACTTCGACCCCCGAACGCCAACATCGGCGGAAGTCGTGACCATGTCAGACATCTGTAGTAAGTTGGCTATTATTACTAAATCATAATCTCAGCTGAACAAAATCTAGTCCGCACCAGAAGGGGTGAACATTGATCAACTGGGTGAGCAGATTTCGATTTCAGCCCAGCAATAAAATACACATTAATAATTAGTCGTGTTAGTGCTGGGCTGGAACAAACACCTGCACACCTTCATACCTACAGTACAGGTTTGTCCTGCTGCAGCTGTAATATGTTTTGTAACATGAAGGGGGAAAAAATCCACACATTACATTTTTAATCCTTTAAAAATTCTTATGGCTGCAGGGGCAGTATTGAGTGGCTTGGATGAAAGGTGAAAGGTGCCCAGAGGTGCCCAGAGTCAATGGCCTGGTCCTCAGTCGCAGTTGCTAATGTATGCATATTATAATTAGTATTGGATAGAAAACACTCTGAAGTTTCTAAAAGTGTTTGAATGATGTCTGTGAGGATAACAGAACTCATATGGCAGGCGAAAACCTGGGAAAAACCTGGGAAGAATTCCAAACAGGAAGTGGAATAAATGTGCCAAAACTCACAACTGGAAAAAGGCAGAGAAAAAAAAGGCCAGGGTAACATTTGGAAAGACCAGGGTAACATAAGGAAAGACCAGGGTAACATAAGGAAAGACCAGGGTAACATTTGGAAAGACCAGGGTAACATTTGGAAAGACCAGGGTAACATAAGGAAAGACCAGGGTAACATTTGGAAAGACCAGGGTAACATAAGGAAAGACCAGGGTAACATAAGGAAAGACCAGGGTAACATTAGGAAAGACCAGGGTAACATTTGGAAAGACCAGGGTAACATAAGGAAAGACCAGGGTAACATAAGGAAAGACCAGGGTAACATAAGGAAAGACCAGGGTAACATAAGGAAAGACCAGGGTAACATAAGGAAAGACCAGGGTAACATAAGGAAAGACCAGGGTAACATTAGGAAAGACCAGGGTAACATTTGGAAAGACCAGGGTAACATAAGGAAAGACCAGGGTAACATAAGGAAAGACCAGGGTAACATAAGGAAAGACCAGGGTAACATAAGGAAAGACCAGGGTAACATAAGGAAAGACCAGGGTAACATAAGGAAAGACCAGGGTAACATAAGGAAAGACCAGGTAACATTAGGAAAGACCAGGGTAACATTTGGAAAGACCAGGGTAACATAAGGAAAGACCAGGGTAACATAAGGAAAGACCAGGGTAACATAAGGAAAGACCAGGGTAACATAAGGAAAGACCAGGGTAACATAAGGAAAGACCAGGGTAACATTAGGAAAGACCAGGGTAACATAAGGAAAGACCAGGGTAACATAAGGAAAGACCAGGGTAACATAAGGAAAGACCAGGGTAACATAAGGAAAGACCAGGGTAACATTTGGAAAGACCAGGGTAACATAAGGAAAGACCAGGGTAACATAAGGAAAGACCAGGGTAACATTAGGAAAGACCAGGGTAACATTAGGAAAGACCAGGGCAACATTAGGAAAGGGAAGGGTAACATAAGGAAAGACCAGGGCAACATTAGGAAAGGGAAGGGTAACATAAGGAAAGACCAGGGTAACTTAAGGAAAGATCAGGGTAACATTAGGAAAGACCAGGGTAACATAAGGAAAGACCAGGGTAACATTAGGAAAGACCAGGGTAACATAAGGAAAGACCAGGGTAACATTAGGAAAGGGAACGGTAACATAAGGAAAGACCAGGGCAACATTAGGAAAGACCAGGGTAACATAAGGAAAGACCAGGGTAACATAAGGAAAGACCAGGGTAACATTTGGAAAGACCAGGGTAACATAAGGAAAGACCAGGGTAACATAAGGAAAGACCAGGGCAACATTAGGAAAGACCAGGGTAACATTAGGAAAGGGTAGGGTAACATAAGGAAAGACCAGGGTAACATTTGGAAAGACCAGGGTAACATTAGGAAAGACCAGGGTAACATAAGGAAAGACCAGGGTAACATTTGGAAAGACCAGGGCAACATAAGGAAAGACCAGGGTAACATAAGGAAAGGGTAGGGTAACATAAGGAAAGACCAGGGTAACATAAAGAAAGACCAGGGTAACACTAGGAAAGACCAGGGTAACATAAGGAAAGACCAGGGTAACATAAGGAAAGACCAGGGTAACATTAGGAAAGGGTAGGGTAACATTAGGAAAGACCAGGGTAACATAAAGAAAGACCATGGTAACATTAGGAAAGACCAGGGTAACATAAGGAAAGACCAGGGTAACATAAGGAAAGACCAGGGTAACATAAGGAAAGACCAGGGTAACATAAGGAAAGACCAGGGAAACATTAGGAAAGACCAGGTTAACATTAGGAAAGACCAGGGTAACATAAGGAAAGATCAGGGTAACATAAGGAAAGACCAGGGTAACATAAGGAAAGACCAGGGTAACATAAGGAAAGACCAGGGCAACATTAGGAAAGACCAGGGTAACATAAGGAAAGACCAGGTTAACATTAGGAAAGACCAGGGTAACATAAGGAAAGATCAGGGTAACATAAGGAAAGACCAGGGTAACATAAGGAAAGACCAGGGTAACATAAGGAAAGACCAGGGTAACATAAGGAAAGGCTAGGGTAACATAAGGAAAGACCAGGGTAACATAAAGAAAGACCAGGGTAACATAAGGAAAGACCAGGGTAACATAAGGAAAGACCAGGGTAACATAAGGAAAGACCAGGGCAACATTAGGAAAGACCAGGGTAACATAAGGAAAGACCAGGGTAACATAAGGAAAGACCAGGGTAACATTAGGAAAGACCAGGGTAACATAAGGAAAGACCAGGTTAACATTAGGAAAGACCAGGGTAACATAAGGAAAGACCAGGGTAACATAAGGAAAGGGTAGGGTAACATAAGGAAAGACCAGGGTAACATAAGGAAAGACCAGGGTAACATAAGGAAAGACCAGGGTAACATAAGGAAAGACCAGGGTAACATTAGGAAAGACCAGGGTAACATAAGGAAAGACCAGGGTAACATAAGGAAAGACCAGGGTAACATTAGGAAAGACCAGGGCAACATTAGGAAAGACCAGGGTAACATAAGGAAAGACCAGGGTAACATAAGGAAAGACCAGGGTAACATTAGGAAAGACCAGGGTAACATAAGGAAAGACCAGGGTAACATTAGGAAAGACCAGGTAACATAAGGAAAGGGTAGGGTAACATAAGGAAAGACCAGGGTAACATAAGGAAAGACCAGGGTAACATAAGGAAAGGGTAGGGTAACATAAGGAAAGACCAGGTAACATAAGGAAAGGGTAGGGTAACATAAGGAAAGACCAGGGTAACATAAGGAAAGACCAGGGTAACATAAGGAAAGACCAGGGTAACATAAGGAAAGGGTAGGGTAACATAGGGAAAGACCAGGGTAACATTAGGAAAGACCAGGGTAACATAAGGAAAGACCAGGGTAACATAAGGAAAGGGTAGGGTAACATAAGGAAAGACCAGGGTAACATAAAGAAAGACCAGGGTAACATAAGGAAAGACCAGGGTAACATAAGGAAAGACCAGGGTAACATTAGGAAAGACCAGGGTAACATAAGGAAAGGGTAGGGTAACATAAGGAAAGACCAGGTTAACATTAGGAAAGACCAGGGTAACATAAAGAAAGACCAGGGTAACATAAGGAAAGACCAGGGTAACATAAGGAAAGACCAGGGTAACATAAAGAAAGACCAGGGTAACATAAGGAAAGACCAGGGTAACATAAGGAAAGACCAGGGTAACATTAGGAAAGACCAGGGTAACATAAGGAAAGACCAGGGTAACATAAGGAAAGACCAGGGTAACATAAGGAAAGACCAGGGTAACATAAAGAAAGACCAGGGTAACATTAGGAAAGACCAGGGTAACATAAGGAAAGACCAGGGAAACATTAGGAAAGACCAGGGCAACATTAGGAAAGGGTAGGGTAACATAAGGAAAGACCAGGGTAACATAAGGAAAGACCAGGGTAACATAAGGAAAGACCAGGGTAACATTAGGAAAGACCAGGGAAACATAAGGAAAGGGTAGGGTAACATAAGGAAAGACCAGGGTAACATAAGGAAAGACCAGGGTAACATTAGGAAAGACCAGGGTAACATTAGGAAAGACCAGGGCAACATAAGGAAAGACCAGGGTAGCATAAGGAAAGACCAGGTTAACATTAGGAAAGACCAGGGTAACATAAGGAAAGACCAGGGTAACATAAGGAAAGGGTAGGGTAACATAAGGAAAGACCAGGGTAACATAAGGAAAGGGTAGGGTAACATAAGGAAAGACCAGGGTAACATTTGGAAAGACCAGGGTAACATAAGGAAAGACCAGGGTAACATAAGGAAAGACCAGGGTAACATTAGGAAAGACCAGGGTAACATAAGGAAAGACCAGGGTAACATAAAGAAAGACCAGGGTAACATAAGGAAAGACCAGGGCAACATTAGGAAAGACCAGGGTAACATTAGGAAAGACCAGGGTAACATTAGGAAAGACCAGGGTAACATAAGGAAAGACCAGGGTAACATTAGGAAAGACCAGGGTAACATTAGGAAAGACCAGGGTAACATAAGGAAAGACCAGGGTAACATAAGGAAAGACCAGGGTAACATTAGGAAAGACCAGGGTAACATAGGGAAAGACCAGGGTAACATTAGGAAAGACCAGGGTAACATAAGGAAAGACCAGGGTAACATAAGGAAAGGGTAGGGTAACATAAGGAAAGACCAGGGTAACATAAGGAAAGACCAGGGTAACATAAGGAAAGGGTAGGGTAACATTAGGAAAGACCAGGGTAACATTAGGAAAGACCAGGGTAACATAAGGAAAGACCAGGGTAACATAAGGAAAGGGTAGGGTAACATAAGGAAAGACCAGGGTAACATAAAGAAAGACCAGGGTAACATAAGGAAAGACCAGGGTAACATAAGGAAAGACCAGGGTAACATTAGGAAAGACCAGGGTAACATAAGGAAAGGGTAGGGTAACATAAGGAAAGACCAGGTTAACATTAGGAAAGACCAGGGTAACATTAGGAAAGACCAGGGTAACATAAGGAAAGACCAGGGTAACATAAGGAAAGACCAGGGTAACATAAGGAAAGACCAGGGTAACATAAGGAAAGACCAGGGCAACATTAGGAAAGACCAGGGTAACATAAGGAAAGACCAGGTTAACATTAGGAAAGACCAGGGTAACATAAGGAAAGACCAGGGTAGGAAAGACCAGGGTAACATAGGAAAGACCAGGGTAACATAAGGAAAGACCAGGGTAACATAAGGAAAGACCAGGGTAACATAAGGAAAGACCAGGGCAACATTAGGAAAGACCAGGGTAACATAAGGAAAGACCAGGGCAACATTAGGAAAGACCAGGGTAACATAAGGAAAGACCAGGTTAACATTAGGAAAGACCAGGGTAAAAGGGGAAAGACCAGGGCAACATTAGGAAAGACCAGGGTAACATAAGGAAAGACCAGGTTAACATTAGGAAAGACCAGGGTAACATAAGGAAAGAAGGGTAACATAAGGAAAGACCAGGTAACATAAGGAAAGACCAGGGCAACATTAGGAAAGACCAGGGTAACATAAGGAAAGACCAGGTTAACATTAGAAAAGACCAGGGTAACATAAGGAAAGACCAGGGTAACATAAGGAAAGGGTAGCGTAACATAAGGAAAGGGTAGGGTAACATAAGGAAAGACCAGGGTAACATAAAGAAAGACCAGGGTAACATTAGGAAAGACCAGGGTAACATAAGGAAAGACCAGGGTAACATTAGGAAAGACCAGGGTAACATAAGGAAAGGGTAGGGTAACATTAGGAAAGACCAGGGCAACATTAGGAAAGACCAGGGTAACATTAGGAAAGACCAGGGCAACATTAGGAAAGACCAGGGTAACATAAGGAAAGACCAGGGTAACATAAGGAAAGGGTAGCGTAACATAAGGAAAGGGTAGGGTAACATAAGGAAAGGGTAGGGTAACATTAGGAAAGACCAGGGCAACATTAGGAAAGACCAGGGTAACATAAGGAAAGACCAGGGTAACATAAGGAAAGACCAGGGTAACATTAGGAAAGACCAGGGTAACATAAAGAAAGACCAGGGTAACATTAGGAAAGACTAGGGTAACATAAGGAAAGACCAGGGTAACATTGGGAAAGACCAGGGTAACATAAGGAAAGACCAGGGTAACATTAGGAAAGACCAGGGTAACATAAGGAAAGACCAGGGTAACATAAGGAAAGACCAGGGTAACATAAGGAAAGACCAGGGTAACATACGGAAAGACCAGGGTAACATTAGGAAAGACCAGGGTAACATAAGGAAAGACCAGGGTAACATAAGGAAAGACCAGGGTAACATAAGGAAAGGGTAGGGTAACATTAGGAAAGACCAGGGTAACATAAGGAAAGACCAGGGTAACATTAGGAAAGACCAGGGCAACATTAGGAAAGACCAGGGTAACATTAGGAAAGACCAGGGTAACATAAGGAAAGACCAGGGTAACATAAGGAAAGACCAGGGTAACATAAGGAAAGACCAGGGTAACATTAGGAAAGACCAGGGTAACATAAGGAAAGACCAGGGTAACATTAGGAAAGACCAGGGTAACATAAGGAAAGACCAGGGTAACTTTAGGAAAGACCAGGGTAACATAAGGAAAGACCAGGGTAACATTAGGAAAGACCAGGGTAACATAAGGAAAGACCAGGGTAACATTAGGAAAGACCAGGGTAACATAAGGAAGCGTAACATAAGGAAAGGGTAGGGTAACATAAGGAAAGGGTAGGGTAACATTAGGAAAGACCAGGGCAACATTAGGAAAGACCAGGGTAACATAAGGAAAGACCAGGGTAACATAAGGAAAGACCAGGGTAACATTAGGAAAGACCAGGGTAACATAAAGAAAGACCAGGGTAACATTAGGAAAGACTAGGGTAACATAAGGAAAGACCAGGGTAACATTAGGAAAGACCAGGGTAACATAAGGAAAGACCAGGGTAACATTAGGAAAGACCAGGGTAACATAAGGAAAGACCAGGGTAACATAAGGAAAGACCAGGGTAACATAAGGAAAGACCAGGGTAACATACGGAAAGACCATGGTAACATTAGGAAAGAC
Organism: Oncorhynchus masou masou; assembly: GCF_036934945.1. Classification (NCBI taxonomy): domain Eukaryota; kingdom Metazoa; phylum Chordata; class Actinopteri; order Salmoniformes; family Salmonidae; genus Oncorhynchus; species Oncorhynchus masou. The sequence continues at coordinate 91,680 of NW_027000955.1, forward strand.
CAGGGTAACATAAGGAAAGACCAGGGTAACATAAGGAAAGACCAGGGTAACATAAGGAAAGGGTAGGGTAACATTAGGAAAGACCAGGGTAACATAAGGAAAGACCAGGGTAACATTAGGAAAGACCAGGGCAACATTAGGAAAGACCAGGGTAACATTAGGAAAGACCAGGGTAACATAAGGAAAGACCAGGGTAACATAAGGAAAGACCAGGGTAACATAAGGAAAGACCAGGGTAACATTAGGAAAGACCAGGGTAACATAAGGAAAGACCAGGGTAACATTAGGAAAGACCAGGGTAACATAAGGAAAGACCAGGGTAACATTAGGAAAGACCAGGGTAACATAAGGAAAGACCAGGGTAACATAAGGAAAGACCAGGGTAACATAAGGAAAGACCAGGGTAACATTAGGAAAGACCAGGGTAACATAAGGAAAGACCAGGGTAACATTAGGAAAGACCAGGGTAACATAAGGAAAGACCAGGGTAACATAAGGAAAGACCAGGGTAACATAAGGAAAGACCAGGGTAACATAAGGAAAGACCAGGGTAACATAAGGAAAGACCAGGGTAACATAAGGAAAGACCAGGGTAACATAAGGAAAGACCAGGGTAACATAACCAAACGAAAGTCAGCCTTACAGCGTGATTGAAATGAAAAAGTAACGTTCCCGCGTTATTGGAGACTCTATTTGTGGTCATCGCTGCAGATGTCGCTTCAAAAGGAAATCACCTTTCAGTGATACAGAATTTAAATGAGCTCACAGTGTTCCCCCCCTGCCACAGGGGTGTAGCTGGTTGTAGCTGGATGTAGCTGGAGAAATATAAACTCAAATTAATAGACAGAGCTGTCTATGGATGCAAAGATTGACCATCCACGATATCAACATGATCGTTTTAACCATATTTCTAGGCTGTACAGTGTTTTTCTTTTTTTTTTTCTTTTTTTACATTTACTTTGTAGACAAACACCGTAGTAAAAAATGAACTTATACTTTGTGTTCTGATGGAGTTAAATTAAGCTTATTTATTTTATTTATTTATTTGACCTTTATTTAACTAGACAAGTCAGTTAAGAACAAATTCTTATTTTCAATGACGGCCTAGGAACAGTGGGTTAACTGCCTGTTCAGGGGCAGAACGACAGATTTGTACCTTGTCAGCTGGGGGGTTTAAACTTGCAACCTTCCGGTTACTAGTCCAACGCTCTAAACACTAGGCTACACTGCCGCCCCCCTAAAAATGTCCATTCTTCCAGAATCAATGGGTAAATTTCATGAATTTACTGTATATGTTAAAAATGATAAGCTGAGGTTTGCCCCTTTAATTAACAGCGAGTGACCTTCGTACAGCAGAACTATCACACTGGTTGAATCAATGTCGTTTCCACGTCATTTCAATGAGATTAACGTTGGAATAATGTGAAATTAGCCACAGATTATTACAGAGTAGTAAACCGTTATCACAGATAGTTACAGATTACATGATCATTGATTTAGCGTAATCATGAACATTCTGGTTTTTTTAAGGTAAGCATTTAGAATAAGCTGCCTCAATATTTGATTGGAGAAAGCTGATTCGAGAACAGCGCACTTAAGTCTAACAAATGTTAAATGTTCTGTATACCTGCTTGTTTGGGAGTTACGAGTTGGCTCGCAAATAACGATGCATCTGGTACGATCACCGTAATGCTTAAATTACACCACAACCGGGAAATGAGGTCTCTCTCTCTCTCTCTCTCTCTCTCTCTCTCTCTCTCTCTCTCTACACCTGCAACTAACGACTAGGAGAAGAGAGATATCATCGCAGCTGAGGATAGATAAAAACCACATTGCTGATTGCCTGATAATGTCTTCTACAGCAGCATGAGTTTAGTGTCGTTAATAATAATTATTAACATAAATTATGCAGTTATAATGTCATATCCTGTTTCTCTAGGCTTTTAGGGACCTAAACTAGATTTGCCCCCATCCTCACGTCAAAACATTTTGGTGGCCAACCTCTTGACTGGAGAGACATTATTAAGTTTTAAAGTACATTTCCTGCAGTTCTACACGTTTTGCCATGGGGAGAACAGAACATGTTGCTGTTTTAAAGGGCCAGTGCATTCAAAAACGTGATATTGCCGATTTCTATATATATTCCCACACTATGAGGTTCAAATAATACTGTGAAAATGTGAAAGTTTTGATAATGCCCATTTCGTGTAAGAGGTGTTTGAAAAGAAAGCCTGAAATTTCAGCCTGTTTTGGTGGGATGGAGTTTTGGCGTTCCACTGTGACATCACCATGCGGTAAATTAGCTAATAGACCAATAGGAAAGAGAGTTCCAAACCTCTCTGCCAATAACAACATTTTCTGTCTCCCTTCCACTTCCAGACAGTTATAACAAATTTCCTGCAATTCTACACATTTTGTAATGACTATATGCTAATATGATAACTGAGTGAGAATGACAAATAAAATATCAAATGGGGGCGATGATCACACTGCTCATCATATTCTCTGTCACACTACTTTGGTCTACATGTACGGAAATATTACTTAGTATAAAGTTTGTATGTTTGAGAAATTGGATTTATGAGATTTCTGTTGATTTATATTTGGCTCCCTGCAATTTCATTGGCTGTTGGCGAGGGGTTTCGCTCACATCTGTAGACATGAAGTGCATTTGAAATGCTGGTCATGGCTCACATCAACACCCTCATCCCAGAAACCCTAGACCCACTCCAATTTGTATACCACCCCAACAGATCCACAAATGATGCAATCTCTATTGCACTCCACACTGCCCTTTCACACCTGGACAAAATGAACACCTATGTGAGAATGCTATTCATTGGCTACAGCTTATAGTGCCCTCAAAGCTCATCAATAAGCTAAGGACCCTTGGACTAAACACCACCCTTCTGCAACTGGATCCTGGATTTCCTGACGGGACACCAGCAATAACAACACATCCACCATGCTGATCCTCAACACAGGGGCCCCTCAGGGGTGCATGCTCAGTCCCCTCCTGTACTCCCTGTTCACTCATGACTGCATTGGCCAGGCATGACTCCAACACCATCACTACATTTGCAGATGACACAACAGTGGTAGGCCTGATCACCGACAACGACGAGACAGCCTCTAGGGTGGAGGTCAGAGACCTGGCCATGTGGTGCCAGGACAACAACCTCTCTCTCAGAGTGATCAAGACAAAGGAGTTGATTGTGGATTACAGGAAAAAGAGAACTGAACAGGCCCCCAGGACAAAACCAAATCCCCCTCAGAAGACTGAAAATATTTGGCAGGGGTCCTCAGATCCTCAAAAGGTTCTGCAGCTGCACCATCGAGAGCATCCTGACTGGTTGCATCACAACTAGTATGGCAACTGCTCGGCCTACAACCGCAAGTCACTACAGAGTGCAATGCGAACGGCCCAGCACATCACTGGGGCCAACCTTCCTGCCTTCCAGGACCTCAAATACAGGCGGTGTCAGAGGAAGGCACTAAAAATTGTCAGCGACTCCAGCCACCCAAGTCATAGACTGTTCTCTCTGCTACCGCATGGCAAGGGATACCAGAGCGCCAAGTCTAGGTAAAATATGATTCTAAACAGCTTCTACCACGAAACCATAAGATTCCTGTACATCGAGTCAAATGGCTACCAATACTATTTGAAGTGCCCCCCACCACCCTTTAGACCACTGCTACTCTCTATTGTCATGTATGCATAGCCACTTTAATAACTCTACCTACAAAAACATACTACCACAATTAACCAGTACCCCCTCACATTGACTCTGCATCGGCACCCGCTGTATATTGTCTCGGAATTGTTATTTTACTGCTGCTCTATAATTACTTGTTATTTTTATCTCTTATTCTTATCTGTATTATTTTTTTTACTGGATTGTTGGTTAGGGGCTCATCAGTCAGCATTTCACTGTACGGTCTACACCAGTTGTATTCGGAGCATTGACTAATACAATTTGATTTGATTTGATATAATATAACAAGTACAGCTGAACTGAACCCCCAGTGTTGATATAATATAACAAGTACAGCTGAACTAAACCCCCAGTGTTGATATAATATAATAAGTACAGCTGCACTAAACCCCCAGTGTTGATATAATATAACAAGTACAGCTGCACTAAACCCCCAGTGTTGATATAATATAACAAGTACAGCTACACTAAACCCTCAGTGTTGATATGATATAACAAGTACAGCTGTACAAAACCCCCAGTGTTGATATAGTATAACAAGTACAGCTGTACTAAACCCCAGTGTTGATATAATATAACAAGTACAGCTGCACTAAACCCCCAGTGTTGATATAATATAACAAGTACAGCTGCACTAAACCCCCAGTGTTGATATAATATAACAAGTACAGCTGCACTAAACCCCCAGTGTTGATATAATATAACAAGTACAGCTGCACTAAACCCCCAGTGTTGATATAATATAACAAGTACAGCTGTACTAAACCCCCAGTGTTGATATAATATAACAAGTACAGCTGTACAAAACCCCCAGTGTTGATATAATATAACATATAATATCTGAAGAGATGATGTTCTCATCATGTACTGTAGGGGGACCTCTAACTCTACTTGTAATAATGTCTGTCTCATTTCATTGTCATGAATAGAAAGGTTCACTGTGAGGTCCTATGAGCAAACATTATGCTACAGACTTTCTGACACTCCCACCAACCACCACCCTAAATAAAATATGCTACTACATCAGCCCCTCTCCTTTCACCTCAGGGCTTCATCCAGGAGACACTCATATCTCTCCTCCACTGAGGAAACATATTCATCTTCTCCATCAAGTCTTCTTCACTATGATCAGAGTTCTGATTCACCTGGCAGCTCTACCACTCTGGGTGACAGGTATTAAACCACTCATTAAGAGAAGTCTAACAAACCTATGAATGCCATTAAACAGAATAAATATCCTCTCTGACTCATTGTCTCTCTCTCTCTCTCTCTTTGTCAACAGGGCAGTCGCTCAGTACCGAAGTCCATCAGATTCCTATTGCAATACTAAAAGGATCTAAAGATAATGTACAACTCACCTGCAACCATACTAACCCTAGCTACTACACAATACTCTGGTACCAACAGTCAACAAGAGACACTGCTATGAAACTCATTGGTTATGCATATACCAAGTCAATAACCATGGAGAAATCATTTGAAAAGCACTTCAATGTGAGTGGAGACGGTAGGAAAGAGGCTTATCTTCATCTAGTGAGTCTGAGATCACCTGAAGACAGTGCAGTGTATCACTGTGCAGCCAGCCAACACAGTGATGTAGAGAACCTACTCTCCTCTACAAAAACCCTCTGATAGAAAACTATGAGCAGTGATCACAACACCTGCATCTGAGGTTGGAGTTTGGCTCAGAGCCATTGAATAAAGAGATGGGGATTACAGCATCAGCCAGTTGATCGTATCTGACCTAGTACAGAATAACAGTATTGACAGTTGAGTGGCATTACTAATTAACATCAATTATGTGGTTACAATGTCATATCCCGATTCTCTTGCCTTTTAGGGACCCCATCCTAACGGCAATACATTTTAGTGATCAACCTCTTGACTGGAGAGACATTTTTTGTTGTTGTTTTAAAGTACATTTCCTGCAATTCTACACGTTTTGGAGTAAATAATGTTTGTCTCTTTGAAAGTTCAGGGCAGTTAAAAACTGATTTTTTTATTTTCTATCAAGTACTAGTCAAAAGTGTGGATACATCTATTAATTTTAGGATTTTTCTGTATTTTTACTGTTTTCTACAATGTAGAATAATAGTGAAGACATCCAACCATTAAATAACACATATGGAATCATGTAGTAACCAAAAAAGTGTTAAACAAATCCAAATATATTTTATATTTGAGATTCTTCAAAGTAAACACACTTTGCCTTGATGACAGCTTTGAACACTCTTGGCATTCTCTTAAATAAAAACAATATGGGGTTGAGGTAGGTAGATTGGGTGGGCTATTTACAGATGGACTATGTACAGCTGCAGCGATCGGTTAGCTGCTCAGAAAGCTGATGTTTAAAGTTAATGAGGGAAATGTAAATCTCCAGTTTAAGCGATTTTTGCAATTCGTTCCAATTACTGGCAGCAGAGAACTGGAAGGAAAGGCAGCCAAAGAGGTGCTGGCTTTGGGGATGCACCTACTCTGTATTTTTACTATTTTCTACATTGTAGAATAATAGTGAAGTCATCGAAACCATTAAATAACACATATGGAATGATGTAGTAACCAAAAAAGTGTTAAACAAATCCAAATATATTTTATATTTGAGATTTGTCCAAGTAGCCACACTTTGCCTTGATGACAGGTTTGAACATACATTTACATTTACATTTAAGTCATTTGGCAGACGCTCTTATCCAGAGCGACTTACAAATTGGTGAATTCACCTTATGACATCCAGTGGAACAGCCACTTTACAATAGTGCATCTAAATCATTTAAGGGGGGGGGGTGAGAAGGATTACTTTATCCTATTCTAGGTATTCCTTGAAGAGGTGGGGTTTCAGGTGTCTCCAGAAGGTGGTGATTGACTCCGCTGTCCTGGCGTCGTGAGGGAGTTTGTTCCACCATTGGGGGGCCAGAGCAGCGAACAGTTTTGACTGGGCTGAGCGGGAACTGTACTTCCTCAGTGGTAGGGAGGCGAGCAGGCCAGAGGTGGATGAACGCAGGGCCCTTGTTTGGGTGTAGGGCCTGATCAGAGCCTGGAGGTACTGCGGTGCCGTTCCCCTCACAGCTCAGTAGGCAAGCACCATGGTCTTGTAGCGGATGCGAGCTTCAACTGGAAGCCAGTGGAGAGAGCGGAGGAGCGGGGTGACGTGAGAGAACTTGGGAAGGTTGAACACCAGACGGGCTGCGGCGTTCTGGATGAGTTGTAGGGGTTTAATGGCACAGGCAGGGAGCCCAGCCAACAGCGAGTTGCAGTAATCCAGACGGGAGATGAAAAGTGCCTGGATTAGGACCTGCGCCGCTTCCTGTGTGAGGCAGGGTCGTACTCTGCGGATGTTGTAGAGCATGAACCTACAGGAACGGGCCACCGCCTTGATGTTAGTTGAGAACGACAGGGTGTTGTCCAGGATCACGCCAAGGTTCTTAGCGCTCTGGGAGGAGGACACAATGGAGTTGTCAACCGTGATGGCGAGATCATGGAACGGGCAGTCCTTCCCCGGGAGGAAGAGCAGCTCCGTCTTGCTGAGGTTCAGCTTGAGGTGGTGATCCGTCATCCACACTGATATGTCTGCCAGACATGCAGAGATGCGATTCGCCACCTGGTCATCAGAAGGGGGAAAGGAGAAGATTAATTGTGTGTCGTCTGCATAGCAATGATAGGAGAGACCATGTGAGGTTATGACAGAGCCAAGTGACTTGGTGTATAGCGAGAATAGGAGAGGGCCTAGAACAGAGCCCTGGGGGACACCAGTGGTGAGAGCGCGTGGTGAGGAGACAGATTCTCGCCACGCCACCTGGTAGGAGCGACCTGTCAGGTAGGACGCAATCCAAGCGTGGGCCGCGCCGGAGATGCCCAACTCGGAGAGGGTGGAGAGGAGGATCTGATGGTTCACAGTATCGAAGGCAGCCGATAGGTCTAGAAGGATGAGAGCAGAGGAGAGAGAGTTAGCTTTAGCAGTGCGGAGCGCCTCCGTGATACAGAGAAGAGCAGTCTCAGTTGAATGACTAGTCTTGAAACCTGACCTATTTGGATCAAGAAGGTCATTCTGAGAGAGATAGCGGGAGAGCTGGCCAAGGACGGCACGTTCAAGAGTTTTGGAGAGAAAAGAAAGAAGGGATACTGGTCTGTAGTTGTTGACATCGGAGGGATCGAGTGTAGGTTTTTTCAGAAGGGGTGCAACTCTCGCTCTCTTGAAGACGGAAGGGACGTAGCCAGCGGTCAGGGATGAGTTGATGAGCGAGGTGAGGTAAGGTAAGGGAGAAGGTCTCCGGAAATGGTCTGGAGAAGAGAGGAGGGGATAGGGTCAAGCGGGCAGGTTGTTGGGCGGCCGGCCGTCACAAGAAGCGAGATTTCATCTGGAGAGAGAGGGGAGAAAGAGGTCAGAGCACAGGGTAGGGCAGTGTGAGCAGAACCAGCAGTGTCGTTTGACTTAGCAAACGAGGATCGGATGTCGTCGACCTTCTTTTCAAAATGGTTGACGAAGTCATCTGCAGAGAGGGAGGAGGAGGGGGGAGGGGGAGGAGGATTCAGGAGGGAGGAGAAGGTGGCAAAGAGCTTCCTAGGGTTAGAGGCAGATGCTTGGAATTTAGAGTGGTATAAAGTGGCTTTAGCAGCAGAGACAGAGGAGGAAAATGTAGAGAGGAGGGAGTGAAAGGATGCCAGGTCCGCAGGGAGGCGAGTTTTCCTCCATTTCCGCTCGGCTGCCCGGAGCCCTGTTCTGTGAGCTCGCAATGAGTCGTCGAGCCACGGAGCGGGAGGGGAGTATCGGGCCGGCCTGGAGGATAGGGGACATAGAGAGTCAAAGGATGCAGAAAGGGAAGAGAGGAGGGTTGAGGAGGCAGAATCAGGAGATAGGTTGGAGAAGGTATGAGCAGAGGGAAGAGATGATAGGATGGAAGAGGAGAGAGTAGCGGGGGAGAGAGAGCGAAGGTTGGGACGGCGCGGTACCATCCGAGTAGGGGCAGTGTGGGAAGTGTTGGATGAGAGCGAGAGGGAAAAGGATACAAGGTAGTGGTCGGAGACTTGAAGGGGAGTTGCAATGAGGTTAGTGGAAGAACAGCATCTAGTGAAGATGAGGTCGAGCGTATTGCCTGCCTTCTGAGTAGGGGGGAAGGTGAGAGGGTGAGATCAAAAGAGGAGAGGAGTGGAAAAAAGGAGGCAGAGAGGAATGAGTCAAAGGTAGACGTGGGGAGGTTAAAGTCGCCCAGGACTGTGAGAGGTGAGCCGTCCTCAGGAAAGGAGCTTATCAAGGCATCAAGCTCATTGATGAACTCTCCGAGGGAACCTGGAGGGCGATAAATGATAAGGATGTTAAGCTTGAAAGGGCTGGTAACTGTGACAGCATGGAATTCAAAGGAGGCGATAGACAGATGGGTAAGGGGAGAAAGAGAGAATGACCACTTGGGAGAGATGAGGATCCCGGTGCCACCACCCCGCTGACCAGAAGCTCTCGGGGTGTGCGAGAACACGTGGGCGGACGAAGAGAGAGCAGTAGGAGTAGCGGTGTTATCTGTGGTGATCCATGTTTCCGTCAGTGCCAAGAAGTCGAGGGACTGGAGGGAGGCATAGGCTGAGATGAACTCTGCCTTGTTGGCCGCAGATCGGCAGTTCCAGAGGCTACCGGAGACCTGGAACTCCACGTGGGTCGTGCGCGCTGGGACCACCAGATTAAGGTGGCCGCGGCCACGCGGTGTGGAGCGTTTGTATGGTCTGTGCAGAGAGGAGAGAACAGGGATAGATAGACACATAGTTGACAGGCTACAGAAGAGGCTACGCTAATGCAAAGGAGATTGGAATGACAAGTGGACTACACGTCTCGAATGTTCAGAAAGTTAAGCTTACGTAGCAAGAATCTTATTGACTAAAATGATTGAAATGATACAGTACTGCTGGAGTAGGCTAGCTGGCAGTGGCTGCGTTGTTGACTTTGTAGGCAAGCTGGCAGTGGCTGCGTTGTTGACACTACACTAATCAAGTCGTTCCGTTGAGTGCAATAGTTTCTACAGTGCTGCTATTCGGGGCTAGCTGGCTAGCTAGCAGTGTTGATTACGTTACGTTACGTTGAAAGAACGACAAAAGCTGGCTAGCTAACCTAGAAAATCGCTCTAGACTACACAATTGTCTTTGATACACAGACGGCTAAGTAGCTAGATAGCTACGATCAAACAAATCAAACCGTTGTACTGTAATGAAGTGAAATGAAAATGTGATACTACCTGTGGAGCGAAGCGGAATGTTGACCGGGTTGTTGAAGTTCTATTCGGTAGACGTTGGCTAGCTGTTGGCTAGCTAGCTAGCAGTATCTCCTACGTTAAGGACGACAAATAGCTGGCTTGCTAACCTCGGTAAATTAAGATAATCACTCTAAGTCTACACACTCTAAACTACACAATTATCTTGGATACGAAGACAGCAAAGACAACTATGTAGCTAGCTAACACTACACTAATCAAGTCGTTCAGTTGAGTGTAATAGTTTCTACAGTGCTGGTATTCGGTAGACGGTGGACGTTAGCTAGCTGCTGGGCAGATAGCAGTGTAGACTACGTTAGGACGACGAAATATGATAATTACGCAATTATCTTTGATACAAAGACGGCTATGTAGCTAGCTAAGAAGAAATTGCTAAGATTAGACAAATCAAACCGTTGTACTATAATGAAATGTAATGAAAAGTTATACTACCTGCGGACCGAAGTGTAGATGCGACCGCTCGCTCCAACCCGGAAGTACACCTGTTATATTGAACATCTTGGCCATGTTCTGTTATAATCTCCACCCGGCACAGCCAGACGAGGACTGTTCACCCCACATGTGCTCTCTCTAATTCTCTCTTTCTCTCTTTCTTTCTCTCTCTCGGAGGACCTGAGCCCTAGGACCATGCCCCAGGACGACCTGACATGATGACTCCTTGCTGTCCCCAGTCCACCTGACCGTGCTGCTGCTCCAGTTTCAACTGTTCTGCCTTATTATTATTCGACCATGCTGGTCATTTATGAACATTTGAACATCTTGGCCATGTTCTGTTATAATTTCCACCCGGCACAGCCAGAAGAGGACTGGCCACCCCACATAGCCTGGCTCCTCTCTAGGCTTCTTCCTAGGTTTTGGCCTTTCTAGGGAGTTTTTCCTAGCCACCGTGCTTCTACACCTGCATTGCTTGCTGTTTGGGATCTTAGGCTGGGTTTCTGTACAACACTTTGAGATATCAGCTGATGTACGAAGGGCTATATAAATACATTTGATTTGATTTGATAAACCACTATAGATGTCCTGGGTACATCAACACCCAGCACACCTGCTATAAACCACTATGTTCTGGTTTGTTCTACAATGTACCTTTTTGTCAAGCAGGAGACCGTTCGGGGAACTATGCATCTGTTTTGAATATCAATGCACATCATGATGTCATTTCCTTCCCCTCCAGCAGCTCAGTTCTACTCAACTCTATTGCGTTTTTCTCTTTTCACCCCTATTGGCTGTGGTCAAAAGTAGGGCAATATATAGGTAATAGGGTGCCATAGGGCTCTGGTCTAAAGTAGTGCACGATATAGGGAATAGGGTGCCATAAGACTCTGGTCTAAAGTAGTGCACTATATAGGGAATAGGGTGTCATTTCGGATGCAAACAAAACATTTGACACTCCCACGAGCCTCCATCACATCTCTGACTGTCTGAAAACCCTTTCTCCTTGTCCATGTGACTCTTCTCTCCAGAACCATCAACATGATCAAGCTTCTCATACATGTTGCAACTCTACTACTGTGGGTGACAGGTACTATATCACTGTTCAGATTAAAGATATTTACTAACCAAATATATTGCTGTCAACTGTAGATTTTAGTTGTTCTGTTTTCATCCACAGGGCTGTCACAAACAGACCAAGTCCAGCAGACTCCTACTGCAATACTAAAAGGACCTGACAATACCATTCAACTGAACTGCAGCCATACTGTTCCAAACTACAACATGATACTGTGGTACCAGCAGTCAGAACAAGACACTGCTCTGAAACTCATTGGGTATGTGCTACTCACCAATCCTGCCGTGGAAGATTCCTTTAAAGGGCGTTTCACTGTGAGTGGAGATGCTGCAACTGGGAAAATGGCGTATCTACATATTCCTAAACTGAGAGGAACTGAAGACAGTGCAGTGTATTTCTGTGCTGCTACTTACGCACAGTGTTTCACTATACCCTCTCTCCTCTACAAAAACCCTCTCTGATCCTCCTCATATAATCCTGACTACAGCTCTATACACCTGCACCTGTCTTCAACCACTTCAACAACACTTTGCTCTGAACCATTAGATATCAACCAGATGGTAATGATGCTGTTATAAGTGGCTGGTTTCCATTGTTTAGCTGCAACACTTCCCCACTTCTCCACCAAGGAGGCAGGGGTTCTCCACACGGACCTGTAAAAGGGGCTGCATGGGGTCCCTGGTCAAACGCAGGGTGCTAAATAGGAAAAAGGAGACAAGATAATTGTTATGGGGTATTGTGATGTCATTATGGGGTATTGTGATGTCATTATGGGGTAGTGTGATGTCATAATGGGGTATCGTGTGTAGATGGGTGAAATAAAATAGATGTAATTTATTTTGAATTGAGGCTGTAACAGAATGTAGAAATAGTCAAGTGGTAGACTTTCTGAAGGCACTGTATGCTTCGATATAACAATGATGTCATGGCTTTAGACACTTCTGATAGGCTAATCAAGTGGTATACTATCTGAAGGCACTGTATGCTTCGATATAAAAATGATGTCATGGCTTTAGACACTTCTGATAGGCTAATCAAGTGGTATTCTTTCTGAAGGCACTATATGCTTCAATATAAAAATGATGTCATGGCTTTAGACACTTCTGATAGGCTAATCAAGTGGTATACTATCTGAAGGCACTGTATGCTTCGATTTAAAAATGAGGTCAAGGCTTTAGACACTTCTGATAAGCTAATCAAGTGGTATACTTTCTGAAGGCACTGTATGCTTCAATATAAAAATGATGTCATGGCTTTAGACACTTCTGATAGGCTAATCAAGTGGTAGTCTTTCTGAAGGCACTGTAAGCTTCGATATAAAAACACAAGGCCAAAAGTGTGTTAACACCATCTGCTCTAATTCACGAGACAGTAATTCAATAAGATCTAAATGCATATTCCCATTAAACTGATTGAGATCAAATGATTTGCATGAAGATTTGGACTTTTGGACGAGTCACCAGTAAAACGTGAAGAATTAGCCGATGCCTAACTTGGTGTTTGAGAGGATTGAAAATAAAACATTTTCTTGAGACAATATCTGTTGGCATAAGCAGATATTGCAATTGGAGGATAAATTTCATGCATATAAATAATAAGCTATTCAATTGTCTGCATCTGTCGGTACAAACTGTGAGGAAATTATGACTTCATAAAAACAATGGATTAAAAAAACGTGCTTTCTTAATTAACCTAAAACAATATTACTCCACCACTGCAACCAAACACAATTCCCTTAGACATACTCTTTGAAAAAATTGTTTATTCGCCTGTCCCCAGTGTTTAGTTCCAAGTAGGACTCTTTTGGGAACCTTCTGTGGAAAGAGTTCTACATAAAAACCAAAAGGGTTGTACCTAGTACCAAAAGAGTTCCACATAGAACCCAAAAGGGTTCTCTGGTACAAACAAGATGGAGTGTTCACATAGAATACTAAACTACAACATTGTTCTCTGGTACAAACAAGATGGAGTGTTCACATAGAATACTAAACTACAACATTGTTCTCTCAAACCACAACGTTAAACAAATAAAAACATATTTTAGATTCTTCAATGAAGCCACCCTTTGCCTTGATGACAGCTTTGCACACTCATGGCATTCTCTCAACCAGCTTCATGAGGTAGTCACCTGGAATGTATTTAAATTAAACTGTGTGCCTTGTTAAAATGAAATTTGTGGAATTTCTTTCCTTTTTAATGCGTTTGAGCCAATCAGTTGTGTTGTCACAAGGTAAGGGTGATATACAGAAGATAGCCCTATTTGGTAAAAGACCAAGTCCATATTATGTTAAGAACAGCTCAAATAAGCAAAGAGAAATTACAGTCCATCATTACTTTATGACATGAAGGTACGGAAAAATTCAAGAACTTTGAAAGTTTCTTCAACTGCAGTCACAAAAACCATCAAGCGCTACGATGAAACTGTCTCTCATGATGACCCACACAGGAAAGGAAGACCCAGAGTTACCTCTGCTGCAGAGGATTAGTTCATTAGAGTTACCATTTTCAGCAATTGAATCCCAAATAAATTCTTCACAGAGTTCTTCGCAGAGCCCTCCTTATGTGTGAGGGTGTGTGTGAAGGAAAAGCAGCCAACAAGTGCTCAGCATATGTGGGAACTCCGTCAAGACTGTTGGAAAAGCATTCCAGGTGAAGCTGGTTGAGAGAATGCCGAGAGTGTCCAAAGCTGTCATCAAGGCAAAGGGTGGCTACTTTGGGGTGGCTATTTTTATATATATATTTTTTTTAAATATTATTTATTACAAAAAAAAAACAAGAAAGGGGTAACATTAAAGCATTAGAACATGAAGGACAAACAATACAGCATCAAGATACTGTCAAACATGTATCAGTCTTTCTGCAGCAGAGCCATCCTTATGTGTGAGGCTGCGTGTGCATGATAGTGATATAAAATATATGTCATAGTTTCCTTTTTCATGATCACAATCTTGTGAAACCCGAACCCTCCAAGATCCCTCCCCACAGTTCCCTGATAGGTGTCCCTCAACCATTCAAGACCCCTCCCACAGTCCCCCCCCCCCGGAAAAAAAATAAGAATTACAATTAATTCCATTCTCCCGAGAACCCCCCAATGCACCAAAAACCAAAAGAATTAACTAAAGAGAAACAAGGAAAAGACAGAGGAAAACAGCAAACAACGATGCAATTTTTTAAAACAAAATAATATATTTAAAACAAAGGACATCAACGACAACTAAAATCATAACATCAATGCCGACTGTATATGTTTGTGTGTCTGGTACTATTACATGTATGTGTGTGTTCTTGTATGTGTTTATTTGAAGGAGAGTGTGTGTATATGCCTGTGTACAAACACCTGCACAGCATCAGCCTCAGGCCAACCAGCATTAGTTGTAAAAACACTGCCACTTAGTGTCATTCAAATGTACATTCATTATGATTTATTTTGACTTTTTTTCCCCTTTATCTTTTGACCATCATTCTCTCTCTCACACAGCAACTCCGCTCCCCCTTGTCTCCAATTCCACATCCCAACCCTCAGCTTCCCTCAGCCCATCCCATCATTCTCTCTCTCACACAGCAACTCTGCTCCCCCTTGTCTCCAATTCCACACCCCAACCCTCAGCTTCCCTCAGCCCATCCCATCATTCTCTCTCTCACAGAGCAACTCTGCTCCCACTTGTCTCCAATTCCACATACCAACCCTCAGCTTCCCTCAGCTCCTCCCATCTATCTCTGCTGGTCACCCACTTCGTGTTTCTACGCAACACATATCTTTCAACTACGCTATGATGTTTAACGTACAATTTCAATCTATCAAATAGAATCTACAGATTGCCTGTTGAAGATAAATACTTTTACTAAGAGTATTAGTATATTAGTAACTGACTGACCCGGTCTCTCCAGATCAATACTTTAACTAAGAGTATTAGTAGTTTAGTAATTGACTGACCCGGTCTCTCCAGATCTCCTAACATCAATACTTCTACTAAGAGTATTAGTAGTTTAGTAACTGACTGACCCGGTCTCCCAGATCAATACTTTTACTAAGAGTATTAGTATATTAGTAACTGACTGACCCGGTCTCTCCAGATCAATACTTTTACTAAGAGTATTAGTATATTAGTAATTGACTGACCCGGTCTCTCCAGATCAATACTTTTACTAAGAGTATTAGTATATTAGTAACTGACTGACCCGGTCTCTCCAGATCAATACTTTTACTAAGAGTATTAGTAGTTTAGTAATTGACTGACCCGGTCTCTCCAGATCTCCTAACATCAATACTTCTACTAAGAGTATTAGTAGTTTAGTAACTGACTGACCCGGTCTCCCAGATCAATACTTCTACTAAGATTATTAGTAGTTTAGTAACTGACTGACCCGGTCTCTCCAGATCAATACATTTACTAAGAGTATTAGTATATTAGTAACTGACTGACCCGGTCTCTCCAGATCTCCTAACAGTACTATTTCTAGGGTCAATTTTAGATTTCCTGAACCTGAGACCAGAAGGGCAATGATTCCATACATGTTATTTTATAGTTTTGATGTCTTCACTATTATTCTACAATGTAGAAAATAGTACAAATAAAGAAAAAGCCTTGAGGTCCAAACTTCTGACTGGTACTGTATATTATGGTGTTTCTATTACAAGAGAAACTAAAACATATTTTTACAGTTTAACATCTGTTAATACACTGGTTTTCCAAGTGGCGCAGCGGTCTAAGGCACTGCATCTCAGTGCTAGAGGAGTCACTATAGACCCTGGTTCGTTCCCGGGCTGTATCACACCCGGGGGTGTCACGGCTTTCGTTGTGGGAAGGAGGAGCGGACAAAAATGCAGCGTAGTTGTGATTCATTTTTATTTAATAAGGAAACTATACACGATGAAACTAACTGAATAACAAACGTACGAAAACCGAAAACAGCCCTATCTGGTGCAAAACACAGAGACAGGAACA
Organism: Oncorhynchus masou masou; assembly: GCF_036934945.1. Classification (NCBI taxonomy): domain Eukaryota; kingdom Metazoa; phylum Chordata; class Actinopteri; order Salmoniformes; family Salmonidae; genus Oncorhynchus; species Oncorhynchus masou. The sequence goes on from NW_027000955.1 coordinate 108,103, forward strand.
ATCACCCACAAACACACAGTGGAACCCAGGCTACCTAAATATGGTTCCCAATCAGAGACAATGACTAACACGTGCCTCTGATTGAGAACCATATCAGGCCAGACATAGAAATAGACAAACAAGACATCCAACATAGAATGCCCACTCAGATCACACCATGACCAAACAAAACATAGAAACATACAAAGCAAACTATGGTCAGGGTGTGACATCGGGAGTCCCCTAGGGCGGTGCACAATTTGCCCAGCGTCGTCCGGGTTAGGGGAAGGTTTGGCCGGGGTAGGGCCGTCAATGTAATTAAGAATTTGTTCTTAACTGACTTACCTAGTTAAATAAAGGTTAAAGAAAACAAATAAACATTTTCAGTCCTTCAAAATGGAAACTACATATCTTAATGTTAGAAAGTAGAAAATAAACTAGATATAGGTCACTGTGGGTGGGGTCACAATAATTAAAATATACTAGATAAATGGGGTCACAATAATTAAAATAAACTAGATATAGGTCACTGTGGGTGGGGTCACAATAATTAAAATATACTAGATATAGGTTACTGTGGGTGGGGTCACAATAATTAAAATATACTAGATATAGGTTACTGTGGGTGGGGTCACAATAATTAAAATATACTAGATATAGGTTACTGTGGGTGGGGTCACAATAATTAAAATAAACTAGATATAGGTAACTGTGGGTGGGGTCACAATAATTAAAATAAACTAGATATAGGTCACTGTGGGTGGGGTCACAATAATTAAAATATACTAGATATAGGTTACTGTGGGTGGGGTCACAATAATTAAAATATACTAGATATATAGGTTACTGTGGGTGGGGTCACAATAATTAAAATATACTAGATATAGGTCACTGTGGGTGGGGTCACAAATAAAATTAAAATATACTAGATATAGGTTACTGTGGGTGGGGTCACAATAATTAAAATATACTAGATATAGGTTACTGTGGGTGGGGTCACAATAATTAAAATATACTAGATATAGGTTACTGTGGGTGGGGTCACAATAATTAAAATATACTAGATATAGGTTACTGTGGGTGGGGTCACAATAATTAAAATATACTAGATATAGGTTACTGTGGGTGGGGTCACAATAATTAAAATATACTAGATATAGGTTACTGTGGGTGGGGTCACAATAATTAAAATATACTAGATATAGGTTACTGTGGGTGGGGTCACAATAATTAAAATATACTAGATATAGGTTACTGTGGGTGGGGTCACAATAATTAAAATATACTAGATATAGGTTACTGTGGGTGGGGTCACAATAATTAAAATTAACTAGATATAGGTAACTGTGGGTGGGGTCACAATAATTAAAATATACTAGATATAGGTCACTGTGGGTGGGGTCACAATAATTAAAATATACTAGATATAGGTAAGGTTACTAGATATAGGGTGGGGTCACAATAATTAAAATATACTAGATATAGGTTACTGTGGGTGGGGTCACAATAATTAAAATATACTAGATATAGGTTACTGTGGGTGGGGTCACAATAATTAAAATATACTAGATATAGGTCACTGTGGGTGGGGTCACAATAATTAAAATATACTAGATATAGGTTACTGTGGGTGGGGTCACAATAATTAAAATATACTAGATATAGGTTACTGTGGGTGGGGTCACAATAATTAAAATTAACTAGATATAGGTCACTGTGGGTGGGGTCACAATAATTAAAATAAACTAGATATAGGTTACTGTGGGTGGGGTCACAATAATTAAAATATACTAGATATAGGTCACTGTGGGTGGGGTCACAATAATTAAAATTAACTAGATATAGGTAACTGTGGGTGGGGTCACAATAATTAAAATAACTAGATATAGGTCACTGTGGGTGGGGTCACAATAATTAAAATTAACTAGATATAGGTTACTGTGGGTGGGGTCACAATAATTAAAATAACTAGATATAGGTCACTGTGGGTGGGGTCACAATAATTAAAATATACTAGATATAGGTCACTGTGGGTGGGGTCACAATAATTAAAATATACTAGATATAGGTTACTGTGGGTGGGATCACAATAATTAAAATATACTAGATATAGGTTACTGTGGGTGGGGTCACAATAATTAAAATATACTAGATATAGGTCACTGTGGGTGGGGTCACAATAATTAAAATATACTAGATATAGGTCACTGTGGGTGGGGTCACAATAATTAAAATATACTAGATATAGGTTACTGTGGGTGGGGTCACAATAATTAAAATAAACAAAATATTGTTCACTGTGGGTAGGATCACAATAATTAAAATTAACTAGATATAGGTTAACGTGGGTGGGGTCACAATAATTAAAATATACTAGATATAGGTTACTGTGGGTGGGGTCACAATAATTAAAATATACTAGATATAGGTCACTGTGGGTGGGGTCACAATAATTAAAATAAACTAGATATAGGTTACTGTGGGTGGGGTCACAATAATTCAAATAAACTAGATATAGGTTACTGTGGGTGGGGGGTCACAATAATTAAAATATACTAGATATAGGTTACTGTGGGTGGGGTCACAATAATTAAAATATACTAGATATAGGTTACTGTGGGTGGGGTCACAATAATTAAAATATACTAGATATAGGTTACTGTGGGTGGGGTCACAATAAAATAAAATAAAATGCAGAGCAGAGCTTGTGGCTCAGCCCCTCCCCCAAAAATGTTTATCTGCTCCTCAGCCACTTAGACGTGGCCTGGCATTCAAAAGTAGCCCTGCTTTGGGTTATCAAAAATACTGTCAATGAATAATCACATCAATGGATGGAATCCGTGTATGAATGGTTTCAGGCAACCGTTACACCGTCTGACAAGATGCATAACAAATGAGGAATAATTAGAACCACAAAAAAACAATTAAGTAATTCAAACAAGATATGTCGTTGAAATGAATTAGTATCTCGTTTGAACGACTTAGTGAAGTTGTTTGAACAACTTGGGCTTCAGGGCTTCCGTACAATGTTGTCATTACCTGGCAAAAGGTTGTCAAAAATTAGCTTGCAATAATAACATGAGCTTGGTAATAATCCAGTAGTCTCCTGTCAATCTTACGTAGCGAGCAAACGTTATACCGCAAGTAAAGCCAATCTGACGACGTCAAAATGATGACGAAAGGGTTTCCCTACTAATTATTTGCCTTCTTTAGAAAATGGCATTGAATTTCCAAAGCCACTGTGATACACGACATGTGAATAATATAAGATAACGTTAAAGCCGGTCTGATGTCACGCTGCCTTCTGTCATCACATCTCTGATGACATCACATCTCTGATGTCATCACATCTCTGATGACATCACATCTCTGATGTCATCACATCTCTGATGACATCTCATCTCTGATGACATCACATCTCTGATGACATCACATCTCTGATGACATCACATCTCTGATGACATCTCATCTCTGATGACATCACATCTCTGATGACATCACATCTCTGATGACATCATCTCTGATCATTTCTGATGACATCACATCTCATCTCCAGTCTGTGGTGAGGTCACGTCCTGGCCCTCCTCTCCACTCGGTTCAGATGAGATGTCAGATGGTATTCAACCATCACTGAGAGTCAACATGTGCAAACTACTCTTCATTTTTACTGTCCTACTGTTCTGGATCACAGGTATTTTAACTACAGTCACTGTATTTGGTAGTTGCCTAAAATAGTTATTAAATATGACAGAGTAACAATGTGTATACATGTATAACAATAACTACTTAACAAAGGTTTCATCCAAACTTAAGTAATTTTGGTCAAATCGTTTTTTCACGTATTGTAAAGTATAAGTAATTCTCTCTCTCTACATCTCTCCCCAGGTGTGTCTCTCAGTAACGTAGTGTACCAGTCTCCCTCTACACTGCTGGTAGAGCCTAATGCGTCTGTCTCTGTCTCTCTCCCCAGGTGTGTCTCTCAGTAACGTAGTGTACCAGTCTCCCTCTACACTGCTGGTAGAGCCTAATGCGTCTGTCTCTGTCTCTCTCCCCAGGTGTCTCTCAGTGAGGTAGTGTACCAGTCTCCCTCTACACTGCTGGTAGAGCCTAATGCATCTGTCTCTGTCTCTCTCCCCAGGTGTGTCTCTCAGTGAGGTAGTGTACCAGTCTCCCTCTACACTGCTGGTAGAGCCCAATGCGTCTGTCTCTGTCTCTCTCCCCAGGTGTGTCTCTCAGTGAGGTAGTGTACCAGTCTCCCTCTACACTGCTGGTAGAGCCTAATGCGTCTGTCTCAGTCTCTCTCCCCAGGTGTGTCTCTCAGTGAGGTAGTGTACCAGTCTCCCTCTACACTGCTGGTAGAGCCTAATGCGTCTGTCTCTGTCTCTCTCCCCAGGTGTGTCTCTCAGTGAGGTAGTGTACCAGTCTCCCTCTACACTGCTGGTAGAGCCTAATGCGTCTGTCTCTGTCTCTCTCCCCAGGTGTGTCTCTCAGTAACGTAGTGTACCAGTCTCCCTCTACACTGCTGGTAGAGCCTAATGCGTCTGTCTCTGTCTCTCTCCCCAGGTGTCTCTCAGTGAGGTAGTGTACCAGTCTCCCTCTACACTGCTGGTAGAGCCTAATGCGTCTGTCTCTGTCTCTCTCCCCAGGTGTGTCTCTCAGTGAGGTAGTGTACCAGTCTCCCTCTACACTGCTGGTAGAGCCTAATGCGTCTGTCTCTGTCTCTCTCCCCAGGTGTGTCTCTCAGTGAGGTAGTGTACCAGTCTCCCTCTACACTGCTGGTAGAGCCTAATGCGTCTGTCTCTGTCTCTCTCCCCAGGTGTGTCTCTCAGTAACGTAGTGTACCAGTCTCCTCTACACTGCTGGTAGAGCCTAATGCGTCTGTCTCTGTCTCTCTCCCCAGGTGTGTCTCTCAGTAACGTAGTGTACCAGTCTCCCTCTACACTGCTGGTAGAGCCTAATGCGTCTGTCTCTGTCTCTCTCCCCAGGTGTGTCTCTCAGTAACGTAGTGTACCAGTCTCCCTCTACACTGCTGGTAGAGCCTAATGCATCTGTCTCTGTCTCTCTCCCCAGGTGTGTCTCTCAGTAAGGTAGTGTACCAGTCTCCCTCTACACTGCTGGTAGAGCCTAATGCGTCTGTCTCTGTCTCTCTCCCCAGGTGTGTCTCTCAGTGACGTAGTGTACCAGTCTCCCTCTACACTGCTGGTAGAGCCTAATGCGTCTGTCTCTGTCCCTCCCCAGGTGTGTCTCTCAGTAACGTAGTGACAGTCTCCCTCTACCACTGCTGGTAGAGCCTAAACGTCTGTCTCTGTCTCTCTCCCCAGGTGTGTCTCTCAGTAACGTAGTGTACCAGTCTCCTCTCACACTGCTGGTAGAAGACAGTAAGTGCGTCTGTCTCTAGTCTCAGTCTCCCCAGGTGTGTCTCTCACCCATCAGACCCATCTGGTAGTGTACCAGTCACCTCATTACACTGCTGGAGAGCGGGGACTAAAGGGGGGGTGGGCATTTATCTGTCTCTGTCACTCTCACCATGGCGTGTCTCTCAGGTGAGGTAGTGTACCAGTCTCCCTCTGGAGGACATTGCTGGTAGAGCCAATGCGTATGTCTCTGTCCCACTCAGCTGCAGTCATAAAATCCCTAACTGATGACACTATCCTCTGGTACCAGTGTCCTGTGGGAGGCTCTGAAACTCATAGCATATGTATACTATACAGGTCAGACTGTTGAACCCTCATATAAAGGTTACGTTTCGTGAAAGGTGATGGAAGGAACTTAAGCCTTCCTTCATCTCCTCAAACTGAGACAAGTAGAAGACAGTGGGGAGTATTTCTGTGCTGCTAGTTATACACAGTGGTACAGAGACACTTCGTCTACTCTAAAAAAACCTCTACCCATCAGACCCATCTGGTACTGTATCAAAACACCTGCATTAAACCACATGAACTAGGAGAGACGGGGACGATGGGGAGTTAAAGGGAGGGGGGGCATTTATCTGTCAGTGAGGACCAGTCACCATGGTATCACCATGGTATCACATCCTGTCTCCACAGGTAAGACCATGGTGATATATTGAGTTACATTTCATTATCATGGAGGACATTTCTGTGTTTGTAAGCAATTGTGTCCAATCTGGATGACTAAAACCTGTTGACAATCAATTCATTAGTCAACTTAAATTCCACCACACCTCCCTGGATTTGATTATCTCCCTCTTCCTCTCCCTCCTCCTCTTCTTCCTCCCTCTTCCCGTCTTCATCTCCTCTTCCTCCTCCTCTTCTTCCCCTCTTCCCGTTCATCTCCTCTTCCTCCTGGACATCTTCCTCCTCCTCTTCCTCATCCTCTCCTTCTCCCCCACTTCCTCTCCTCTTCTTCCTCCTCCTCTTCCTGTCCTCCCAGGGTTGTGTCTATGTGCCAGGATTCTCCAGACTCTTGTTGCCTTGGTAATGACCCCCAGGGAACTCCGCTGATCTCTTCTGTTCCCACACTCTAAAATACTATGATGTCATTATCTGGTACAGACAGTCTCATTCTCAGGACAGACAGCTACAACTGCTGGGGTACCTTTACACAGACAACAATACCCAGAATCTAGTTTCAAGGACAAAGGGAAATTGAGAGCAAACACAGTATTGTGATTTAATCATTAACCACATCTCAGACCTCCCTGGATGTGACTAAGATACTCCCTCCTCCCTCCACCACTCCGACCTCCCTGGATGTGACTAAGATACTCCCTCCACCACTCAGACCTCCCTGGATGTGACTAAGATACTCCCTCCTCCCTCCACCACTCAGACCTCCCTGGATGTGACTAAGATACTCCACCCTCCTCCCTCCACCACTCAGACCTCCCTGGATGTGACTAAGATACTCCCTCCTCCCTCCACCACTCAGACCTCCCTGGATGTGACTAAGATACTCTCTCCACCACTCAGACCTCCCTGGATGTGACTAAGATACTCTCTCCACCACTCAGACCTCCCTGGATGTGACTAAGATACTCCCTCCACCACTCAGACCTCCCTGGATGTGACTAAGATACTCCCTCCACCACTCAGTCCTCCCTGGATGTGACTAAGACATTCCCTCCACCGCTTCGTCTAGAAGTGTCGGGACAAGTTGTAGTCTTTCAAAACAGCGATGCTCTCTTTGCACACTAAGCATTCAGCTTTCCTGATACATCAACAAATACATATTTCGATGTCCACTCTTGCTGGAACACCCTACACTCATTGTCTACTTTCCTTTCCTTTCAAATCTTTGGAAAACGTATTTTTAACAACAGTTTCTTGCTAGCTACTATTTGTTACTGTGACGTGTGTGGCAGCCTGTCAGTTGTTATTTATACAGGCCTTCATGATAAATTTCCCACAAGTGGTGGGAGTTAAATCATTACACAAAGGTGAGTTATTCATTGGGCTTTTAATTTGGATAACAAAGAAACATTTTTCATTGCAACTTTATTGAATTTATGTTCCAATGCTAGTGATCATTACTGTGCACCACAGGTCAGAGGTCAAGGGTAAGGACCAGGGGTAAGGGGGTTAAGGTTAGGAGTTAGGCAAATTCTTTACGTGGTCTGAGCATGATTCCGCGGACCGTATTGAATCAGGTCTCTGGCCTTATCCACCTCGTTGTTCTATCTGTGGTAGTGTACAAATAGATGCAGTTCACCTGCTGTCCAGCGGGGGCAGTGTTGCTACAGTCATCTCTCCTGTAGGTTAGTTCACGAGGACAAACAGACAGCTGCTTTCCCCTGGAGAACACTGAATATATCCCTCTGCTGTGGAACAATACGATGATGGTCGACGCTCCTGTTAACTTCTCCATCCTACTGCTCCTGTTGCCAGGTAAACTCGTCAAACTTTCACAATAAAAATAACCACAGAACACATGTAAAGAGGACAACCTCTTGTCTAGTCATATAAGGGACTTTTCAATGGTTTTGTTTCTTAATGTTTTCTCTAAACTTCATGCTTGATATCTCCTGTCTCTGATGAAGTAGTTTTGAACAGCAGCAGAATCTCCCAGACACCCGAGACAGTAATAGTGAGGCCGAAAGGAAGCAGTAGTCTCAGCTGTAGCCACAACACCTCAAACGTGTTCTACATGTACTGGTACAGACGACCAGCACAGAGCGGAGCCCTCACACTAGTTGGCTACCTGTACTCCGGCACAGCCAACCTAGAGACAGACTTTACCAACGATCGCTTCAGTCTCCAAGGAAACGCAGGTAGTCGTGGAGACCTGCAGATATCCAATCCTACCACAGAGGACTCTGGGAGTATTTCTGTGCGACCAGAGAAGCACACTGCTCTAGATTCTCCTCCTTCCTTTACAAAAACCCCTCTCTCTGGTACATCACACAGTTCATAGTCTTTGTCTGGCATACACAGTGAGAACTTACCACACGACAAGGTGTAAATGTTTTTGGATTTCCTTGGTTATTAAATGTGTTCTTGTACTGGGTTTAGGGTCTATTCACATCATGTTAAGGAACGAAGAAGGCAGTGTATCTTGTTGTCGTCACAGAAGTTGGGATGATGTCATTTCCTGCCCATTCTCTCTCCTCAGACATGTCAGTGTGTTTGTGATTTGTCACCTCAGTCATCACTCCACGTTCACAATTACATGTCAGTCATTGAGCAGACGCTCTTATCCAGAACGAGTTACCGAGACAACATGATCACAGTTGTCATCTCCCTCACCGTCTCCATCTTCTTCCACACAGGTAACGTGAGGATTTAGTGGTGATTCTAATCAATGTCTTGATGTCTTGAAATGGAGACAGTGAGGGAGACAGTGAGGGAGACAGTGAGGGAGACAGTGAGTGGGAAATTATCTCAGTAAATTAAAATCCTAAATTACTGAAATGGAAATGTGACTTGAAATGGAAAACCTTAGCACAAATTTTTGGACAATAGCAAATGTTTTTTTTTGTAATTCTTGACTGAAATGTCTCGTTTTCTCTCCTTCTATTAATTTATCTCCCTCCTCTCTTCTCTCTTCTCTTCTCTCCCTCTCTCCCTCCCTCTTCTCTCCCTCCTCTCCCCCGTCTCTCCCTCCCTCTATGTTCCAGGTCCTCAGACAGTGGAGATCAGCCAGTGGCCCAGTTCCGTCTGTAGCCAACCCAACACCTCCATGGACATGCACTGCTCTCAGGACGCAGGCTATGACTACATGTACTGGTACAGGCACCTCCAGGGAGAGGGCCCTAAACTAATGGGCTCGCTCATAGGTGAATCAGCCTGAGGCAGAGTTTAAATCTGGCTTCAGAGTCTCAGAAAACTCTGAGGGAATGAGCTCAGTAAGGCTCCCTCTGACAGTCAGATCTCAGAGAAAGGACCAGGCAGTGTATCTGTCTCCTGTCCACACGGTGAGCAGGGACCTCCCTCCAGATTTTGGGAAGCCCCTCTCTCTCTGGTCTCTCCCTGGCTGATGTTGCCTGGCAGGGTGTCTCTCCGATAGGGGGAGGTACAGCCCAGATATAAGAACAGTAATCAAGAGGATGTGATGATGAATAAAACCCTCTCCCTCTTCTCTCCCTCTCTCTCCTCTCGTCTCTCTCTCGCTCTCTCTCGCTCTCTCTCCTCTCTCTCACTAGCTCCTCTCTCTCTCTCTTCTCTCTCTCTCAGCTCTTTCTCTCTCCCCTCTCTCCTCTTTCCTCTCTCTCTTCTCCTCCTCTATGTTCCAGGTGTGATACAGACAGTGGAGATCAGCCAGTGGCCCAGTTCCGTCTGTAGCCAACCCAACACCTCCATGGACATGCACTGCTCTCAGGAGGTAGCTATGACTACATGTACTGGTACAGGCACCTCCAGGGAGAGGGCCCTAAACGTAATGGGCTCGCTCATTGGTGAATCAGCAAGCTATGAGGCAGAGTTTAAATCTGGCTTCAGAGTCTGGAGCTAAGAAAACTCTGAGGGAATGACTCAGTATTTCAATAGCCAGTGGTCTCTGACAGTACAGATGGTGCAGAGAAAGGACCAGGCAGTGTATCTGTGTGCTGCCAGTCCACACAGCTGAGCAGGGACAGCTCAACTCTGTTACTATATCACATTTTGGGAGGCTGCTTTCAAGGAGTCTCTCTGGCACCTGGCTGATGTTGCCTGGCACAGGTGTCTCTCCAGCTCTCTTTACAGCCTCAGATATAAGAACAGTAATCAAGAGGATGTGATGATGAATAAAACACTCCCAGCTCTCTCTCACACTCCTCTTTCCAGCTCTCTTTCCCAGCTCTCTTCAGCACTCTTTCCAGCTCTCTCTCACAGCTCACTCTTCACTCTACTCTTTCTCTCTCTCTCAGCTCTTTCTCCAGCTCTCCTCTCTCTCAGCTCTTTCTCTCTCTCTTTCTTCTCTCTCAGCTCTCTTTCTCTCTCTCTCTCCTCTCTCTCAGCTCTTTTCTCTCTTCTTCTCACACTCTCTTTACACAAAACTGCTTTGGGAGGTAGCTGGCACTGTGTAGAAGACTGTCTCCAACAACGTATGGACTTTCGGATTGTTCTTCATCTTATTTCCACGTGAGAATTCCTCAATCTGAACTTGACTAAATATTATAGCTAAGTATTGTGTTAAAGTTACACGGGACTGTATTTCAATAGCACTCTCTCTTCCCGAGCTGGTGAACTCTGAACTCATCATCCTCTGTCTGAACTTATCAGCTTCTTTCACAGCTCTCTTTCACAGCTCTCTTTCACAGCTCTCTTTCACAGCTCTCTTTCACAGCTCTCTCTCACAGCTCTCTTTCACAGCTCTCTTTACAGCTCTCTTTCACAGCTCTCTTTCACAGCTCTCTTTCACAGCTCTCTTTACAGCTCTCTTTCACAGCTCTCTTTCACAGCTCTCTTTCACAGCTCACTTTCACAGCTCTCTTTCACAGCTCTCTTTCACAGCTCTCTTTCACAGCTCTCTTTCACAGCTCTATTTACAGCTCTCTTTTACAGCTCTCTTTCACAGCTCTCTTTCACAGCTCTCTTTTACAGCTCTCTTTACAGCTCTCTTTCACAGCTCTCACAGCTCTCTTTCACAGCTCTCTTTCACAGCTCTCTTTCACAGCTCTCTTTCACAGCTCTCTTTCACAGCTCTCTTTCACAGCTCTCTTTCACAGCTTTCTCTTTTCACAGCTCTCTTTCACAGCTCTCTTTCACAGCTCTCTTTTACAGCTCTCTTTCACAGCTCTCTTTCACAGCTCTCTTTCACAGCTCTCTTTCACAGCTCTCTTTCACAGCTCTCTTTCACAGCTCTATTTACAGCTCTCTTTTACAGCTCTCTTTCACAGCTCTCTTTCACAGCTCTCTTTCACAGCTCTCTTTTACAGCTCTCTTTCACAGCTCTTTTACAGCTCTCTTTTACAGCTCTATTTCACAGCTCTCTTTACAGCTCTCTTTCACAGCTCTCTTTTACAGCTCTCTTTCACAGCTCTCTTTCACAGCTCTCTTTCACAGCTCTCTTTCACAGCTCTCTTTCACAGCTCTCTTTCACAGCTCTCTTTCACAGCTCTCTTTCACAGCTCTCTTTTACAGCTCTCTTTTACAGCTCTCTTTCACAGCTCTCTTTCACAGCTCTCTTTCACAGCTCCTTTCACAGCTCATGTAAAGCTGGTTTCATGTCTCCTTACCTGACAGAAACAGGAGGTCCACTATGATCCACTGACGATCCATCATGTGACTGCTGCAACCGACTTCTAGACCCCTATTTTTGTTTGAGGAGAGGTGCATTTCATCCTACCACACCGTATCCTGATGATAAACTTTGGTTTGGGGTACGGTTACAGCGCCACAGAGCCGAACTATGAGGGTCTGTTCAACGAGAGGTTTCAGCTGAAGAGAGAGGATCTCTGGTCATCTCCAACCCTGAGGGGTCTCTGGTCATCTCCAACCCTGAAGGGATCTCTGGTCATCTCCAACCCTGAGGGGATCTCTGGTCATCTCCAACCCTGAGGGATCTCTGGTCATCTCCAACCCTGAAGGGATCTCTGGTCATCTCCAACCCTGAGGGGATCTCTGGTCATCTCCAACCCTGAAGGGATCTCTGGTCATCTCCAACCCTGAAGGGATCTGTGGTCATCTCCAACCCTGAAGGGATCTGTGGTCATCTCCAACCCTGAAGGGATCTGTGGTCATCTCCAACCCTGAAGGGATCTCTGGTCATCTCCAACCCTGAAGGGATCTGTGGTCATCTCCAACCCTGAAGGGATCTCTGGTCATCTCCAACCCTGAAGGGATCTCTGGTCATCTCCAACCCTGAAGGGATCTCTGGTCATCTCCAACCCTGAAGGGATCTCTGGTCATCTCCAACCCTGAAGGGATCTCTGGTCATCTCCAACCCTGAAGGGATCTCTGGTCATCTCCAACCCTGATGGATCTCTGGTCATCTCCAACCCTGAGGGATCTCTGGTCATCTCCAACCCTGAAGGGATCTCTGGTCATCTCCAACCCTGAGGGGATCTCTGGTCATCTCCAACCCTGAAGGGATCTCTGGTCATCTCCAACCCTGAGGGATCTCTGGTCATCTCCAACCCTGAAGGGATCTCTGGTCATCTCCAACCCTGAGGGGATCTCTGGTCATCTCCAACCCTGAAGGGATCTCTGGTCATCTCCAACCCTGAGGGATCTCTGGTCATCTCCAACCCTGAAGGGATTCTGGTCATCTCCAACCCTGAGGGGATCTCTGGTCATCTCCAACCCTGAAGTAGGATTTCTGGTCATCTCCAACCAGGGAGATCTAGTAGTAGTAGGATCTCTGGTCATAGTAACCCAACCTCAGGGAGAGTTATCTCCAACCTGGGGCGAAGGGGGTCATCTCAACCAAAAGGAGTCATCTCCAACCTGGGAGAGGGATCTCTGGTCATCTCCAACCCTGAAGGGATCTCTGGTCATCTCCAACCCTGAGGGGATCTTGATAATGTTATTTGACTTTTTTCAGAGCATTAATTTTAATTTGATTATGTTATTTGAAATGTTGTTTTATCTTTTGAAGTAGTAGTATTTTATGCACATTACTCTCAGGGAGTAGTAGTAGTAGTAGTAGTAGTAGTAGTAGTAGTAGTAGTAGTAGTAGTAGTAGCAAGTAGTAGGGGAATTACTCTCAGGGAGGACAGATGTGTTAAAAATGGGGGGAAGGGGTGGGTGACAAAAGCAGAGCTGGGAGAGGTGAAGAGATAAGCAGGATGGACTAGCAAACAGAACCTGGAAGGGTGGGGTCTAGCAGAGCGGACAGAGGTGAAGGGAAGGGTATGATGACAGAGTATCTGATGGACTAGCAAGGTAGGAGGGGAAGGGTATGGGTGACAGAGGAGGACGGACTAGCAAGGTAGGAGGGGAAGGGTATGGGTGACAGAGGGGGATGGACTAGCAAGGTAGGAGGGAAAGGGTATGGGGGTCCGAGGAGGACGGACTAGCAAGGTAGGAGGGGAAGGGTATGGGTGACAGAGGAGGACGGACTAGCAAGGTAGGAGGGGAAGGGTATGGGTGACAGAGGAGGACGGACTAGCAAGGTAGGAGGGGAAGGGTATGGGTGACAGAGGAGGACGGACTAGCAAGGTAGGAGGGGAAGGGTATGGGTGACAGAGGGGGATGGACTAGCAAGGTAGGAGGGAAAGGGTATGGGGACAGAGGAGGACGGACTAGCAAGGTAGGAGGGGAAGGGTATGGGTGACAGAGGAGGACGGACTAGCAAGGTAGGAGGGGAAGGGTATGGGTGACAGAGGAGGACGGACTAGCAAGGTAGGAGGGGAAGGGTATGGGTGACAGAGGGGGACGGACTAGCAAGGTAGGAGGGGAAGGGTATGGGTGACAGAGGGGGACGGACTAGCAAGGTAGGAGGGGAAGCACTGTGTAAACACTGCAATGAAGTCGGCCATAATCACCGAGACTGTAAAAAGAACAAGGACAGGAGAGAGGGTCGAGTACAGAAAGAAAAAGGTCAGGCGCCCACATACACAAACACTGATTGTGAAGTTTTCCAATTGGCTACTATTGATTTGGCATTACAACAGGAACAGAAACCCTATTTGTCATTGACAATAATGGGAAAGAAAAGAAGTTGAGTGATATTGGGACTTGTCGGACGGCCGATAAGCCTGAAGGAATAAGAATACATTTGGGAAGAGATTTTGGTCGTTCAGCTTCCGGACAGCAGACAGTGGAAAGACTGCCTGCTCCATTGGTGATAAAACACCAGACGTCAGGAGGGCAGGCAGGCATTCCTGTCCTTAACTCCAGGTTGATCTGTTGGGAAGAGATACAATGACTCTGTTGAATGTGGCCGTCACCCCTACAGAAAGCCCGAGGCCATCAGAATACTCTTTGAGGAGTTGGTATCAAATCAAATCTAATCTAATTTTATTTGTCACATACACATGGTTAGCAGATGTTAATGCGAGTGTAGCGAAATGCTTGTGCTTCTAGTTCCGACAATGCAGTAATAACCAACAAGTAATCTAACTAACAATTCCTAAACTACTGTCTTATACACACAAGTGTAAGGGGATAAAGAATATGTACATAAGGATATATGAATGAGTGATGGTACAGAGCAGCATAGGCAAGATACAGTAGATGGTATCGAGTACAGTATATACATATGAGATGAGTATGTAAACAAAGTGGCATAGTTAAAGTGGCTAGTGATACATGTATTACATAAAGATGCAGTAGATGATATAGAGTACAGTATATACGTATACATATGAGATGAATAATGTAGGGTATGTAAACATTATATTAGGTAGCATTGTTTAAAGTGGCTAGTGATATATTTTACATCATTTCCCATCAATTCCCATTATTAAAGTGGCTGGAGTTGAGTCAGTGGGTTGGCAGCAGCCACTCAATGTTAGTGGTGGCTGTTTAACAGTCTGATGGCCTTGAGATAGAAGCTGTTTTTCAGTCTCTCGGTCCCAGCTTTGATGCACCTGTACTGACCTTGCCTTCTGGATGATAGCAGGGTGAACAGGCAGTGGCTCGGGTGGTTGATGTCCTTGATGATCTTTATGGCCTTCATGTAATATCAGGTGGTGTAGGTGTCCTGGAGGGCAGGTAGTTTGCCCCCGGTGATGCGTTGTGCAGACCTCACTACCCTCTGGAGAGCCTTACGGTTGTGGGCGGAGCAGTTGCCATACCAGGCGGTGATACAGCCCGCCAGGATGCTCTCGATTGTGCATCTGTAGAAGTTTGTGAGTGCTTTTGGTGACAAGCCGAATTTCTTCAGCCTCCTGAGGTTGAAGAGGCGCTGCTGCGCCTTCTTCACGATGCTGTCTGTGTGGGTGGACCTATTCAGTTTGTCTGTGATGTGTATGCCGAGGAACTTAACTTACTACCCTCTCCACTACTGTTCCATCGATGTGGATTTGGGGGTGTTCCCTCTGCTGTTTCCTGAAGTCCACAATCATCTCCTTAGTTTTGTTGACGTTGAGTGTGAGGTTATTTTCCTGACACCACACTCCGAGGGCCCTCACCTCCTCCCTGTAGGCCGTCTCGTCGTTGTTGGTAATCAAGCCTACCACTGTTGTGTCGTCCGCAAACTTGGTAGAGGGGAGTGTAATTATAGAAGGAGACGCACAGTGTTTTGGTAAATAAAGCAGCCTCGAGTAATGACTGGAGGATGTTATATAAAATAATACTGCTATATATAGTATAGTATAGTATATACGGCTACTATAAGTAGTGATTTAGAGTGGGGGCTAGTACGGGTAGTTGAAGACTCTGCCACAGAGGTATGATAACCACTTCTGGGGAACCTATTACACATGCTCAGTTGATTTTGAATTTATTAGATGCTGTACTTTCGCCAGAAAAGTTTGCTATTTGCAATTTATAAAGATGGTAGTCAGCATCATGATAAGTTACCCATACTGCCTAAGTCACTCCAAGAACCAAGATGGCGTAGCAGTCGGACGTCCTGTCGTGTCGTGTCCCTTGTATATATAGTTTTTTTAAGCGTTTTTATTTTTATTTTTAAACATATTCTTCTTCGCATATCTTTTAAAACATTTTGCCTCAACATCTAAATACTCTCCTGCAACCCGCCTCACCCAATGTAGCGTGGATCTGCTTTTTTTCTAAAGTATATATATTTACTTTGGATCTGGAACCCCGGAACCCCTCAACTGAAGCTATCCAGCTAACTACCAGCTACCAGCTATCAGTCAGCAAACCATTGCTAGCGGTCTTCAGCTAACCTTTAGCTCGGAAAGCTCTCACCAGTTCGAACAACGCGACTCTAACCAGAGCATAACGGACCTATTATTTGTATTTTTATTTTTATCCCCGGATTCCCACCGCAAACGGAACATTCTCATCTGGATCTTCACAACTAGCTAACTAGCTAACCACAACCCCGGATGATTACTCCTGGCTAGCGTTTCCATCCACTGAGCTTGAAGCTAGCCCGGCCAGAGCTCCTGTGCTACCACCGAAGCATACTCCTGGGCTCCAATATCAGGACCCACGACCGGTCTATCGATGTCACCGCATGAAGAGGCATGAACAGACTCAACCCCTTGCTATCTGCTTGTTTGCTAATTCGGCCTGCTAACTGCTAGCTTGTTTAGCCCCGGCCTACTAACTGTTAGCTTGTTAGCACAACTGCTAACTGTCTGAATCGCCGCATTTGTTGACTTCTGTGATCGAAAAAGCCTTGGTTTCATGCATGTCAACATCAGAAGCCTCCTCCCTAAGTTTGTTTTACTCACTGCTTTAGCACACTCTGCTAACCCTGATGTCCTTGCCGTGTCTGAATCCTGGCTCAGGAAGTCCATCAAAAATTCTGAGATTTCCATACCCAACTATAACATTTTTCGTCAAGATAGAACTGCCAAAGGGGGAGGAGTTGCAGTCTACTGCAGAGAGAGCCTGCAAAGTAATGTCATACTTTCCAGGTCCATACCCAAACAGTTCGAACTACTAATCTTAAAAATTACTCTCTCCAGAAATAGGTCTCTCACTGTTGCCGCCTGCTACCGACAGTCCGTTATGCCCTGGACACCATTTGTGAACTGATCGCCCCCCATCTAGCTTCAGAGTTTGTTCTGTTAGGTGATCTAAACTGGGATATGCTTAACACCCCGGCAGTCCTACAATCTAAGCTTGATGCCATCAATCTCACACAAATCATCAAGGAACCCACCAGATACAACCCTAAATCTGTAAACAAGGGCACCCTCATAGACGTCATCCTGACCAACTGGCCCTCCAAATACACCTCCGCTGTCTTCAACCAGGATCTCAGCGATCACTGCCTCATTGCCTGTATCCGCTACGGAGCCGCAGTCAAACAACCACCCCTCATCACTGTCAAACGCTCCCTAAAACACTTCTGTGAGCAGGCCTTTCTAATCGACCTGTCCCGAGTATCCTGGAAGGACATTGACCTCATCCCGTCAGTTGAGGATGCCTGGTTATTCTTTAAAAGTAACTTCCTCACCATTTTAGATAAGCATGCTCCGTTCAAAAAATGCAGAACTAAGAACAGATATAGCCCTTGGTTCACTCCAGACCTGACTGCCCTCGACCAGCACAAAAACATCCTGTGGCGGACTGCAATAGCATCGAATAGTCCCCGTGATATGCAACTGTTCAGGGAAGTCAGGAACCAATACACTCAGTCAGTCAGGAAAGCTAAGGTCAGTTTCTTCAGGCAGAAATTTGCATCCTGTAGCTCCAACTCCCAAAAGTTCTGGGACACTGTGAAGTCCATGGAGAACAAGAGCACCTCCTCCCAGCTGCCCACTGCACTGAGGCTAGGTAACACGGTCACCAGCGATAAATCCATGATTATCGAAAACTTCAACAAGCATTTCTCAACGGCTGGCCATGCCTTCCGCCTGGCTACTCCGACCTCGGCCTACAGATCCGCCCCCCCCCCCCCGCAGCTACTCGCCCAAGCCTCTCCAGGTTCTCCTTTACCCAAATCCAGATAGCAGATGTTCTGAAAGAGCTGCAAAACCTGGACCCGTACAAATCAGCTGGGCTTGACAATCTGGACCCTCTATTTCTGAAACTATCCGCCGCCATTGTCGCAACCCCAATTACCAGCCTGTTCAACCTCTCTTTCATATCGTCTGAGATCCCCAAGGATTGGAAAGCTGCCGCAGTCATCCCCCTCATCAAAGGGGGAGACACCCTGGACCCAAACTGTTACAGACCTATATCCATCCTGCCCTGCCTATCTAAGGTCTTCAAAAGCCAAGTCAACAAACAGGTCACTGACCATCTCGAATCACACCGTACCTTCTCCGCTGTGCAATCGGGTTTCCGAGCCGGTCACGGGTGCACCTCAGCCACGCTCAAGGTACTAAACGATACCATAACGGCCATCGATAAAAGACAGTACTGTGCAGCCGTCTTCATCGACCTTGCCAAGGCTTTCGACTCTGTCAATCACCATAATCTTATCGCCAGACTCAGTAGCCTTGGTTTCTCTGATGACTGCCTTGCCTGGTTCACCAACTACTTTGCAGACAGAGTGCAGTGTGTCAAATCGGAGGGCATGCTGTCCGGTCCTCTGGCAGTCTCTATGGGGGTGCCACAGGGTTCAATTCTCGGGCCGACGCTTTTCTCTGTATATATCAATGATGTTGCTCTTGCTGCAGGCGATTCCCTGATCCACCTCTACGCAGACGACACCATTCTATATACTTCCGTCCCGTCCTTGGACACTGTGTTATCTAACCTCCAAACAAGCTTCAATGCCATACAACACTCCTTCCGTGGCCTCCAACTGCTCTTGAACGCTAGTAAAACCAAATGTATGCTTTTCAACCGTTCGCTGCCTGCACCTGCACGCCTGACTAGTATCACCACCCTGGATGGTTCCGACCTTGAATATGTGGACATCTATAAGTACCTAGGTGTCTGGCTTGACTGTAAACTCTCCTTCCAGACTCATGTCAAACATCTCCAATCGAAAATCAAATCCAGAATTGGCTTTCTATTCCGCAACAAAGACTCCTTCACTCATGCCGCCAAACTTACCCTAGTAAAACTGACTATCCTACCGATCCTCGACTTCGGCGACGTCATCTACAAAATAGCTTCCAACACTCTACTCAGCAAACTGGATGCAGTTTATCACAGTGCCATCCGTTTTGTCACTAAAGCACCTTATACCACCCACCACTGCGACTTGTATGCTCTAGTCGGCTGGCCCTCGCTCCATATTCGTCGCCAGACCCACTGGTTCCAGGTCATCTACAAGTCCATGCTAGGTAAAGCTCCGCCTTATCTCAGTTCACTGGTCACGGTGGCAACACCCACCCGTAGCACGCGCTCCAGCAGGTGTATCTCACTGATCATCCCTAAAGCCAACACCTCATTTGGCCGCCTTTCGTTCCAGTTTTCTGCTGCCTGTGACTGGAACAATTGCAGAAATCGCTGAAGTTGGAGACTTTATCTCCCTCACCAACTTCAAACATCTGCTTTCTGAGCAGCTAACCGATCGCTGCAGCTGTACATATTCTTATCGGTAAATAGCCCACCCAATTATACCTACCTCATCTCCATACTGTTTTTATTTATTTACTTTTCTGCTCTTTTGCACATCAATATCTCTACCTGTACATGACCATCTGATCATTTATCACTTCAGTGTTAATCTGCAAAATTGTAATTATTTGCCTACCTCCTCATGCCTTTTGCACACAATGTATATAGACCCTTTTTTTCTACTGTGTTATTGACTTGTTTATTGTTTACTCAATGTGTAACACTGTGTTGTCTGTTCACACTGCTATGCTTTATCTTGGCCAGGTCGCAGTTGCAAATGAGAACTTGTTCTCAACTAGCCTACCTGGTTAAATAAAGGTGAAATAAATAAAAAAATGTAAAAAATTGTTTAGATTGTAAGGATTTCCTCCTCTTCTTCCGAAGAGGAGAGGCGAAAAGGATCAGAGGACCAATATGCGGCGTGGTAAGTGTCCATGGTTCTTTTTAATACGTAAATGTACACATGAACAACTGACTACATAAAACAAGAACCGTGAAAACCCCAAACAGTCCTATCTGGTGCAGACACAGAGACAGGAACAATCACCCACAAACACACAGTGAAACCCAGGCTACCTAAGTATGATTCTCAATCAGAGACAACTAATGACACCTGCCTCTGAGAACCATACTAGGCCGAAACATAGAAATACCCAAATCATAGAAAAAACAAACATAGACTGCCCACCCCAACTCACGCCCTGACCATACTAAATAACGACAAAACAAACATAGACTGCCCACCCCAACTCACGCCCTGACCATACTAAATAATGACAAAACAAACATAGACTGCCCACCCCAACTGACGCCCTGACCATACTAAATAACGACAAAACAAACATAGACTGCCCACCCCAACTCACGCCCTGACCATACTAAATAATGACAAAACAAACATAGACTGCCCACCCCAACTGACGCCCTGACCATACTAAATAACGACAAAACAAACAAGACTGCCCACCCCAACTCACGCCCTGACCATACTAAATAATGACAAAACAAACATAGACTGCCCACCCCAACTCACGCCCTGACCATACTAAATAACGACAAAACAAACATAGACTGCCCACCCCAACTCACGCCCTGACCATACTAAATAACGACAAAACAAACATAGACTGCCCACCCCAACTCACGCCCTGACCATACTAAATAACGACAAAACAAACAAAGAGCCAACTCACGCCCTGACCATACTAAATAACAACAAAACAAACATAGACTGCCCATCCCAACTCACGCCCTGACCATACTAAATAACGACAAAACAAACAAAGACTGCCCACCCCAACTCACGCCCTGACCATACTAAATAACGACAAAACAAACATAGACTGCCCACCCCAACTCACGCCCTGACCATACTAAATAACGACAAAACAAACAAAGAACCCCAACTCATGCCCTGACCATACTAAATGACAAAACAAACAAAGCTGCCCACCCCAACTCACGCACTGACCATACTAAATAACGACAAAACAAACATAGACTCCCCACCCCAACTCATGCCCTGACCATACTAAATAACGACAAAACAAACATAGACTGCCCACCCCAACTCATGCCCCCTGACCATATAAATGACAAAACAAACATAGACTGCCCACCCCAACTCACGCCCTGACCATACTAAATAACGACAAAACAAACAAAGACTGCCCACCCCAACTCACGCCCTGACCATCTAAATAACGACAAAACAAACAAAGACTGCCCACCCCAACTCATGCCCTGACCATACTAAATAACGACAAAACAAACAAAGAACCCCAACTCACGCCTGACCATACTAAATAACGACAAAACAAACAAAGACTGCCCACCCCAACTCATGCCCTGACCATACTAAATAATGACAAAACAAACAGATGCCCACCCCAACTCACGCCTGACCATACTTAAATATGACAAAACAAACAAAGACTGCCCACCCCAACTCACGCCCTGACCATACTAAATAACGACAAAACAAAGGAAATAAAGGTCAGACGTGACGTATTGATACATGGGCAGAGCCATGTGTTAATTAATGTCTCTGCCCATCTCATGGTCTAGGAGAGTGAACAGTCTGTCTGAAGCTGCTGCGTGTCACTCTGGCTCTCCTCCTCACCGCCAGTAAGAACCATTCTCTAGCCTACATCTTGTATATGACCTATGTACACACGGCACTCATGTTAAAAAACTGGACTTATTTTGTGTTCATGAAATTAGAGCAATTGTTTTATTTGAATGCCGTCGATACTTATGAAAAGGTTTTATTTTTGTTGTTTTTCCTCTCAGATTTCAAAAAAGCAAAAAAGTAAATTAAAAAATAAAACATGTAAAAATGTAAACATTTTTTTTTTTTTAATCACTGGCGGTGAAGTAGCCGCCCAACAGTCTCCTGTCCTGTCTGTGTGTAGAGAAGGAGACGTGTAAGTCACTCTACGGTGTTACCATGACGACAGCACCGACTACGACATGTTCTGCTAACAACAGAGAGACAACAACAACAACAACAACAACATAGAGATGCTAACATATTCTCTGGGTCAAATCAAATCAAATCAAATGTATTTATAAAGCCCTTCTTACATCAGCTGATATCTCAAAGTGCTGCACAGAAACCCAGTCTAAAACCCCAAACAGCAAGCAATGCAGGTGTAGAAGCACGGTGGCTAGGAAAAACTCCCTAGAAAGGCCAGAACCTAGGAAGAAACCTAGAGAGGAAGCAGGCTCTGAGGGGTGGCTCTTCAAGACTTGTGGGAACTAGAACCTCTCTTTGAGAAGGCCACGTAACACCATGAGCAGGCCCTGACCTGACTATCTCATCTCTGGAAATCAACAGGCTGGAGGTTGGGGTACAGGGCTGTGTATTACTGTGCTTTCTGCACAGCACCGTGACTCAGAACAGATGCACTGCTCTACAACAAACCCCCACAACCCACAGGAGGAGAGGAGGGAAGGAGATGAGGAGAGGAGAGGAGAGGAGAGGAGAGGAGGAGAGGAGAGAGAGGAGAGGACAGGAGAGGGAGAGGAGAGGGAGAGGGAGAGGAGAGGGAGGAGAGGAGAGGGAGATGAGATGAGATGAGATGAGATGAGATGAGATGAGATGAGAGGAGAGGGAGAGGAGAGGAGAGGAGAGGAGAGGAGAGGGAGGAGAGGAGAGGGAGAGGAGAGGAGAGGGAGGAGATGACAGGAGAGGAGAGGAGAGGAGAGGGAGAGGAGAGGAGGGGAGAGGAGAGGAGAGGAGATGAGGAGAGGAGAGGAGATGAGGGAGAGGAGAGGAGAGGGAGAGGAGAGGAGAGGAGAGGAGAGGGAGAGGAGAGGGAGGAGAGGAGAGGGAGAGGGGAGGGAGATGAGGAGAGGAGAGGAGAGGAGAGGAGAGGAGAGGGATGGAGGGAGAGGAGAGGAGAGGAGAGGAGAGGGAGAGGAGAGGAGAGGAGAGGGAGAGGGAGAGGGATGAGGAGAGGAGAGGAGAGGGAGAGGAGAGGAGAGGAGAGGAGAGGAGAGAGGAGAGGGAGAGGAGATGAGGAGAGGAGAGGAGAGGAGAGGAGAGGGATGACAGGAGAGGAGAGGAGAGGAGAGGAGAGGAGAGGGAGAGGAGAGGGAGAGGAGGGGAGAGGAGAGGGAGAGGGATGAGGAGAGGGAGAGGGAGAGGGAGAGGAGATGAGGAGAGAGGAGAGGGAGAGGTGAGAGGAGAGGAGGGGAGAGGAGAGGGATGAGAGGTGAGGAGAGAGGAGGGAAGGAGAGGAGAGGGAGAGGAGATGACAGGAGAGGGAGAGGGACAGGAGAGGGAGAGAGAGGAGAGGAGAGGGAGGGAGAGGAGAGGAGAGGGAGATGAGGAGAGGAGAGGAGAGGAGAGGAGAGGAGGGAGATGAGGAGAGGAGAGGGAGATGAGGAGGAGGGAGGGAGAGGAGAGGAGATGACAGGAGAGGAGAGGAGAGGAGAGGGAGATGAGGAGAGGAGAGGGAGGAGGAGAGGAGATGACAGGAGAGGAGAGGAGAGGAGAGGGAGAGGAGAGGGAGAGGGGGAGAGGAGAGGAGAGGAGATGAGAGAGGAGAGGAGAGGAGAGGAGATGAGGAGAGGGAGAGGAGAGGAGAGGAGAGGAGGGGGGGGAGAGGGAGAGGGAGGGGAGAGGAGAGGAGAGGAGGGAGAGGAGAGGAGAGGAGGGGGAGGAGGAGAGGAGAGGGATGAGGAGAGGGAGAGGAGAGGAGAGGGGAGAGAGGAGATGAGGAGAGGAGGAGGAGGAGATGAGGAGAGGAGAGGAGAGGAGATGAGGAGAGGAGGGAGAGGAGAGGAGATGAGGAGGGGAGGAGAGGGAGAGGAGAGAGGAGGAGGAGGGGAGAGGGAGGGGGGAGAGGGAGAGGAGGGGAGAGGAGAGGGGAGGGAGAGAGGGAGGGAGAGGAAGGGAGGAGGGAGAGAGGAGAGGAGAGGAGAAGAGGAGAGAGAGGAGGAGAGGAGAGGAGAGGAGAGGGAGAGAGAGGAGAGGAGGAGAGAGGGAGAGGAGAGGGCTACGGGGGTGAAGGAGAGGGGTGGAGGATGAGAGGTGAGGAGAGGAGGGGAAGGAGATGAGGAGAGAGGAGAGGGAGAGGGAGGGAGAGGAGAGGAGAGGACAGGACAGGGAGGAGAGGAGAGGGAGAGGAGAGGAGAGGAGAGGAGGGAGGAGAGAAGAGGAGAGGAGGGATGGGGGGTGAAGGAGAGGGGTGGAGGATGAGAGGTGAGGAGAGGAGGGAAGGAGATGAGGAGAGGAGAGGAGAGGAGAGGAGGGACGGGGGGTGAAGGAGAGGGTGGAGGATGAGAGGTGAGGAGAGGAAGGAAGGAGATGAGGAGAGGAGGAAGGAAGGAAGGAAGGAAGGAGAGGAGGGTAGGAGATGAGGAGAGGGAGGAGGAAAGTAGGTGAGGAGAGGAGAGGAGGGAAGGAGAGGAGCAAGTGTGGTTGATATCTCGGGGGTAGTTCAGCTAGTGGGGTTGATATCTCTGGGGGGTAGTTCAGCTAGTGGGGTTGATATCTCTGGGGGGGTAGATCAGCTAGTGTTGTTGATATCTCTGGGGGGTGGTAGTTCAGCTAGTGGGGTAGATATCTCTGGGGGGGTAGTTCAGCTAGTGGGGTTGATATCTCTGGGGGGGTAGTTCAGCTAGTGTTGTTGATATCTCTGGGGGTGGTAGTTCAGCTAGTGGGGTAGATATCTCTGGGGGGTAGTTCAGCTAGTGGGGTTGATATCTCTGGGGGGTAGTTCAGCGAGTGTGGTTGATGTCTCTGGGGGGGGTAGATCAGCTAGTGGGGTTGATATCTCTGGGGGGGTAGTTCAGCTAGTGTGGTTGATATCTCTGGGGGGAGGTAGTTCAGCTAGTGGGGTTGATATCTCTGGGGGTAGTTCAGCTAGTGTGGTTGATATCTCTGGGGGGTAGTTCAGCTAGTGTTTTTGATATCTCTGGGGGGGTAGATCAGCTAGTGGGGTTGATATCTCTGGGGGGTAGTTCAGCTAGTGTGGTTGATATCTCTGGGGGAGGTAGTTCAGCTAGTGTTTTTGATATCTCTGGGGGAGTGGTAGTTCAGCTAGTGGGGTAGATATCTCTGGGGGTAGTTCAGCTAGTGGGGTGTATATCTCTGGGGGGGGGTAGTTCAGCTAGTGGGGTAGATAACTCTGGGGGTAGTTCAGCTGGTGTGGTTTATCTCTGGGGGTGGTTCAGCTAGTGTGGTTGATATCTCTGGGGGGGGGGTTGTTCAGCTAGTGGGGTTGATATCTCTGGGCGTGGTGGTTCAACTAGTGTGGTTGATATCTCTGGGGGGGTTCAGCTAGTGGGGTTGATATCTCTGGGGGGGTAGTTCAGCTAGTGGGGTTGATATCTCTGGGGGGTAGTTCAGCTAGTGGGGTTGATATCTCTGGGGGGGTAGTTCAGCTAGTGGGGTTGATATCTCTGGGGGGTAGTTCAGCTAGTGGGGTTGATATCTCTGGGGGGTAGTTCAGCTAGTGGGGTTGATATCTCTGGGGGTAGTTCAGCTAGTGGGGTTGATATCTCTGGGGGGTGGTAGTTCAGCTAGTGGGGTTGATATCTCTGGGGGGGGTAGTTCAGCTAGTGTTGTTGATATCTCTGGGGGTGATAGTTCAGCTAGTGGGGTAGATATCTCTGGCGGGGGTAGTTCAGCTAGTGGGGTTGATATCTCTGGGGGTGGTAGATTAGCTAGTGGGGTTGATATCTCTGGGGGTGGTAGTTCAGCTAGTGGGGTTGATATCTCTGGGGGGTAGTTCAGCTAGTGTTGTTGATATCTCTGGGGGTGGTAGTTCAGCTAGTGGGGTTAATATCTCTGGGGGTTGGTTGTTCAGCTAGTGGGGTAGATATCTCTGGGGGTGGTAGTTCAGCTAGTGGGGTTGATATCTCTGGGGGTGGTAGTTCAGCTAGTGGGGTAGATATCTCTGGGGGTAGTTCAGCTAGTGGGGTTGATATCTCTGGGGGGGTAGTTCAGCGAGTGCGGTTGATGTCTCGGGGGGGTAGTTCAGCAAGTGCGGTTGATATCTCTGGGGGGGTAGTTCAGCTAGTGGGTTTGATATCTCTGGGGGTAGTTCAGGAGTGCGGTTGATGTCTCGGGGGGGGGGGGGGGTAGTTTAGCTAGTGGGGTTGATATCTCTGGGGGAGGTAGTTCAGCTAGTGGGGTTGATATCTCTGTATCTCTGGTGGGGGGTAGTTCAGCTAGTGTGGTTGATATCTCTGGTGGGGGTAGTTCAGCTAGTGTGGTTGATATCTCTGGGGGGGGTAGTTCAGCTAGTGTGGTTGATATCTCGGGGGGGTTCAGCTAGTGGGGTTGATATCTCGGGGGGTAGTTCAGCTAGTGGGGTTGATATCTCTGGTGTGGGGGTAGTTCAGCTAGTGGGGTTGATATCTCTGGGGGGGTGGTAGTTCAGCTAGTGGGGTTGATATCTCTGGGGGGGTAGTTCAGCTAGTGTTGTTGATATCTCTGGGGGTGATAGTTCAGCTAGTGGGGTAGATATCTCTGGCGGGGGGTAGTTCAGCTAGTGGGGTTGATATCTCTGGGGGTGGTAGTTCAGCTAGTGGGGTTGATATCTCTGGGGGTGGTAGTTCAGCTAGTGGGGTTGATATCTCTGGGGGGTAGTTCAGCTAGTGTTGTTGATATCTCTGGGGGTGGTAGTTCAGCTAGTGGGGTTGATATCTCTGGGGGTTGGTTGTTCAGCTAGTGGGGTAGATATCTCTGGGGGTGGTAGTTCAGCTAGTGGGGTTGATATCTCGGGGGGTAGTTCAGCTAGTGTTGTTGATATCTCTGGGGGTGGTAGTTCAGCTAGTGGGGTAGATATCTCTGGGGGTAGTTCAGCTAGTGGGGTTGATATCTCTGGGGGTAGTTCAGCGAGTGCGGTTGATGTCTCGGGGGTAGTTCAGCAAGTGGGGTTGATATCTCTGGGGGGTAGTTCAGCTAGTGTGGTTGATATCTCGTGGGGAGGGGGTAGATCAGCTAGTGGGTTTGATATCTCTGGGGGTAGTTTAGCTAGTGGGGTTGATATCTCTGGGGGGAGGTAGTTCAGCTAGTGGGGTTGATATCTCTGTATCTCTGGTGGGGGGTAGTTCAGCTAGTGTGGTTGATATCTCGGGGGGTTCAGCTAGTGGGGTTGATATCTCGGGGGGGTAGTTCAGCTAGTGGGGTTGATATCTCTGGGGGTGGTAGTTCAGCTAGTGGGGTTGATATCTCTGGGGGGGGGTAGTTCAGCTAGTGTTGTTGATATCTCTGGGGGGTGATAGTTCAGCTAGTGGGGTAGATATCTCTGGGGGGGGTAGTTCAGCTAGTGGGGTTGATATCTCTGGGGGTGGTAGTTCAGCTAGTGGGGTTGATATCTCTGGGGGTGGGAGTTCAGCTAGTGGGGTTGATATCTCTGGGGGGTAGTTCAGCTAGTGTTGTTGATATCTCTGGGGGTGGTAGTTCAGCTAGTGGGGTTGATATCTCTGGGGGTTGGTTGTTCAGCTAGTGGGGTAGATATCTCTGGGGGTGGTAGTTCAGCTAGTGGGGTTGATATCTCTGGGGGTAGTTCAGCTAGTGGGGTGATATCTCTGGGGGGTAGTTCAGCTAGTGGGGTTGATATCTCTGGGGGGGTAGTTCAGCTAGTGTTGTTGATATCTCTGGGGGGTGGTAGTTCAGCTAGTGGGGTAGATATCTCTGTAGTTCAGCTAGTGGGGTTGATATCTCTGGGGGGTAGTTCAGCGAGTGCGGTTGATGTCTCGGGGGGGTAGTTCAGCAAGTGGGGTTGATATCTCTGGGGGGGGTAGTTCAGCTAGTGTGGTTGATATCTCGGGGGTAGTTCAGCTAGTGGGTTTGATATCTCTGGGGGAGGTAGTTCAGCTAGTGGGGTTGATATCTCTGTATCTCTGGTGGGGGGGTAGTTCAGCTAGTGTGGTTGATATCTCTGGGGGTGGTAGTTCAGCTAGTGGGGTTGATATCTCTGGGGGGGGGGTAGTTCAGCTAGTGGGGTAGATATCTCTGGGGGTAGTTCAGCTAGTGTGGTTGATATCTCTGTGGGGGGGGGGGTTGTTCAGCTAGTGTGGTTGACATCTCTAGGGGGTAGTTCAGCTAGTGGGGTTGATATCTCTGGTGGGGGGTAGTTCAGCTAGTGTGGTTGATATCTCTGGGGGGGTAGTTCAGCTAGTGGGGTTGATATCTCTGGGGAGGTAGTTCAGCTAGTGTGGTTGATATCTCTGGGGGTGGGGGGGGTAGTTCAGCTGGTGTGGTTGATATTAAAGTGTGGTTGATATCCCTGGTGGGGGTAGTTCAGCTAGTGGGGTTGATATCTCTGGGGGTAGTTCGGCTAGTGTGGTTGATATCTCTGGGGGGGGGTTCAGCTAGTGTGGTTGATATCTCTGGTGGGGGGTAGTTCAGCTAGTGGGGTTGATATCTCTGGGGGTAGTTCGGCTAGTGTGGTTGATATCTCTGGGGGGGTAGTTCAGCTGGTGTGGTTTATCTCTGGGGGGTTCAGCAAGTGTGGTTGATATCTCCGGGAGGGGGGGTTGTTCAGCTAGTGGGGTTGATATCTCTGGGGCGTGGTGGTTCAGCTAGTGGGGTTGATATCTCTGGGGGGGCGGTTCAGCTAGTGTGGTTGATATCTCTGGGGGGGTTGTTCAGCTAGTGTGGTTGCTATCTCTGGGGAGGGGGTAGTTCTGAGTGGGGTTGATATCTCTGGGGGTAGTTCAGCTAGTGGGGTTGATATCTCTGGGGGGTTGTTCAGAGTGTGGTTGATGTCTCGGGGGGTAGTTCAGCTATTGGGGTTGATAAGTTCAGCTAGTGGGGTTGATATCTCTGGGGGGGTATTTCAGCTGGTTGATATCTCTAATTTGATAGTATTTTACATTAAACCGTCCTTCAGTTGTTGTTTTTGCATCAGATAACTGATCCTATGAGATAGGAGAGTACAACCATTATACTATGGAACAATATAATGGTACTGTTACTACAGCAGGCATGATCAACTGGGTGAAGAGGGGAGGGGGGTTGTTTGGTGAAGAGGGGGTGGTTGGGTGAAGAGGGGTGGGGTTGTTGGGTGAAGAGGGGGGGGTTGTTGGGGAAGAGGGAGAGGGGGGTCGTTGGGTGAAGAGGGGGGTGGGGGTGGGTGAAGAGGGGGGTTGTCGGGTGAAGAGGGGGTGGTTGGGTGAAGAGGGAGGGGAGGGGTTTTTTGGGGTGAAGAGGGGGGTGTTGGGTGAAGGGGGGTGTTGGGTGAAGAGGGGGGGTTGTTGGGTGAAGGGGGGTGTTGGGTGAAGAGGGGGCGGTTGTTGGGTGAAGAGGGGGGGCGTTTTAGAGACTTAGAGGGAGGCGTCAACTCCCTTATAGGACGAAACAGAAACCAAACATTACCTGTCCCCTCCTGTTCCTCTGTCTTCTCTTCTGCTTCCTCCCCTCTGCTTTTCTCAGCGCTGTTGACAGAAATAGAAAGAGTCCGTTGGGAACAGGATCCCCCATATCAACACACCTGCTGCTACAGACAGATACTGAGAAGGAGAGATGAGTAGGGAGATAGAGAGAGAGACCGGGTGGGGGGAAGGAGGGAAGAGAAAGACGAGAAAATGAGAGAGAATTTGTGTTTTTGTGTGATGCTTTAACACTGTGGGGACAGGGGGCCACGGTGATATATTCACATAGAGACGCCGTACAAAAAACCTCCTCCCATTCATTTTCATACAAAAACAACCTCCTCCCATTCACTTCCATACAAAAACAACCTCCTCCCATTCACTTCCATACAAAACGCTCCTCCCATTCACTTCCATACAAAAACAACCTCCTCCCATTCACTTCCATACAAAAACAACCTTCTCCCATTCACTTCCATACAACAACCTCCTCCCATTCACTTCCATACAAAACCCTCCTCCCATTCACTTCCATACAAAACCCTCCTCCCATTCACTTCCATACAAAACCCTCCTCCCATTCACTTCCATACAAATGAATGACAGAGATCTGAGGAAGTATCTGTTCTCTGTATCTGTTCATTGTCCCTAGAGGGTGAATGACAGAGAGATCTGAGATAGTATCTGTTCTCTGTATCTGTTCATTGTCCCTAGAGGGTGAATGACAGAGAGATCTGAGGTAGTATCTGTTCTCTGTATCTCTGAGTATCTTTGTTCATTTTACCTAGAGGATGAATGACAGAGAGATCTGAGGTAGTATCTGTTCCCTGTATCTCTGAGTGTCTCTGTTCACTTTCCCAAGAGGGTGAATGACAGAGAGATCTGAGGTAGTATCTGTTCTCTGTATCTCTGAGTGTCTCTGTTCATTTTCCCTAGAGGATGAATGACAGAGAGATCTGAGGTAGTATCTGTTCTCTGTATCTCTGAGTGTCTCTGTTCATTTTCCCTAGAGGATGAATGACAGAGAGATCTGAGGTAGTATCTGTTCTCTGTATCTCTGAGTGTCTCTGTTCATTTTCCCTAGAGGATGAATGACAGAGAGATCTGAGGTAGTATCTGTTCTCTGTATCTCTGAGTGTCTCTGTTCATTTTCCCTAGAGGATGAATGACAGAGAGATCTGAGGTAGTATCTGTTCTCTGTATCTCTGAGTATCTCTGTTCATTTTCCCTAGAGGATGAATGACAGAGATCTGAGGTAGTATCTGTTCTCTGTATCTCTGAGTGTCTCTGTTCATTTTCCCTAGAGGATGAATGACAGAGAGATCTGAGGTAGTGTCTGTTCTCTGTATCTCTGAGTATCTCTGTTCATTTTACCTAGAGGGTGAATGACAGAGAGATCTGAGGTATTTTTGGAATAGGAGAGTAGCGATGTGACACTGGAAGTGTGCCCTACTTTGGAAATGGAACAAAGCTCACTGTTTTAGGTAAGTTAACTTCTTAAAGATTCATAATATGTATGTGAATATGTAACCCTGAAGATGTTTCGTTGCCAATAAGAGTCTCCTAAAGTGGTCAAGCTGAACTAAAGGGTTGATGTGAAAACGCTGTGACTTTAAACCAACCAGCCTTCTTTGGCAAAGGAACCAAACTCACTGTTTTAGGTAAATACTTCCTACTTTCTTATCGTGAAATGTATGATTTTTTATTTTCTTTCTTCATAAAAACATGAATAATTGACTAAAAGCAAGCATTCTTAAAGTATTTCTGATGCCAAAAGCATAGAACAAGGCAGTAGTAGTTGGTCCATTACTGCTCAGTATGTCCGCACTGTGACAACTATGATCCTGCATTCTTTGGAGCAGGAACCAAACTGACTGTTCTGGGTAAGAGAATATTCCCCACGATGGAACTAATGGGTCTCTATGTGTGGTGTAGTAGCATAGTGATGTGAGGAGTTAATTGGTTGTGGATTCAGTACATTAGATTAGTTCATACTAGTGTTACTCCACTCAATGCTATCTGATGCTAAGCCTGTACACTGTGCCAACTATGAGGCACATTTCGGTTCAGGCACCAAATTAACAGTTCTCGGTAAGTCATCCGTACACTATGTTTGCCTTTACGTGTCGTTTGAGTTAGACAGCATAATTGTGAGAAGAGAGATGTGATATCCTAGTAGATTATAGTATGTTTGTCTCATCTATGTGTTCTAAACTGGTAAGAACAGGGTGTTGGTTGGTATTAGGAGAATAGATTTATCAAAGGTCGTGATCGGGGATGGAAAGTTCTAGAAAACAGCACAGCTAGAGTTTAAATCTATATTAGAGCAGTGTTCCACTGTACTGTGTTAATGGTGCCAGGCTCAGCACGTCTATATATCTATATTAGAGCAGTGTTCCACTGTACTGTGTTAATGGTGCCAGGCTCAGCATGTCTATATATCTATATTAGAGCAGTGTTCCACTGTACTGTGTTAATGGTGCCGGCCAGGCTCAGCACGTCTATATATCTATATTAGAGCAGTGTTCCACTGTACTGTGTTAATGGTGCCGGCCAGGCTCAGCACGTCTATATATCTATATTAGAGCAGTGTTCCACTGTACTGTGTTAGTGGTGCCAGGCTCAGTACGTCTATATATCTATATTAGAGCAGTGTTCCACTGTACTGTGTTAATGGTGCCAGGCTCAGCACGTCTATATATCTATATTAGAGCAGTGTTCCACTGTACTGTGTTAGTGGTGCCAGGCTCAGTACGTCTATATATCTATATTAGAGCAGTGTTCCACTGTACTGTGTTAATGGTGGCTCAGCATGTCTATATATCTATATTAGAGCAGTGTTCCACTGTACTGTGTTAATGGTGGCTCAGCATGTCTATATATCTATATTAGAGCAGTATTCCACTGTACTGTGTTAATGGTGGCTCAGCATGTCTATATATCTATATTAGAGCAGTATTCCACTGTACTGTGTTAATGGTGGCTCAGCATGTCTATATATCTATATTAGAGCAGTGTTCCACTGTACTGTGTTAATGGTGGCTCAGCATGTCTATATATCTATATTAGAGCAGTATTCCACTGTACTGTGTTAATGGTGGCTCAGCATGTCTATATATCTATATTAGAGCAGTGTTCCACTGTACTGTGTTAATGGTGGCTCAGCATGTCTATATATCTATATTAGAGCAGTATTCCACTGTACTGTGTTAATGGTGGCTCAGCATGTCTATATATCTATATTAGAGCAGTGTTCCACTGTACTGTGTTAATGGTGGCTCAGCATGTCTATATATCTATATTAGAGCAGTATTCCACTGTACTGTGCTGATGGTGCCAGGCTCAGCATGTCTATATATCTATATTAGAGCAGTGTTCCACTGTACTGTGTTAATGGTGCCGGGCTCAGCATGTCTATATATCTATATTAGAGCAGTGTTCCACTGTACTGTGTTAATGGTGGCTCAGCATGTCTATATATCTATATTAGAGCAGTGTTCCACTGTACTGTGTTAATGGTGCCGGGCTCAGCATGTCTATATATCTATATTAGAGCAGTGTTCCACTGTACTGTGTTAATGGTGGCTCAGCATGTCTATATATCTATATTAGAGCAGTGTTCCACTGTACTGTGTTAATGGTGCCGGCCAGGCTGACTTCAGTGGAGGAACCCGGTTAACTGTTCTAGACAAAACACCAAAATAAAAATAATACAATTAACCAAATGACTGTTGGAGATGGAAACCACTTACATTTCATTAGAAAAATAGTCACAATAATGTATTTGGTTATAATTTAGATTATACCCGTTGCTGAGTTACTGTGAAGAGTATTTGAATGTACTTCTGACAGAGTAACAAAGGTTGAGAAAGTCCAGAGTCCTTGTCAGAACTAGAGACGTTAGGATGCAGCCTTGTCGCTCTGCGCTTGTATGCGTGAAGCATACTTTGGAGCTGGCACCAAACTCACCGTTTTAGGTAAGAAAATATACTACCAAATGTTACGTACTAGCATGGAGAAAACATGTACAATATTCTGCAATATAAAAACAATTACGCTTTAAACTAAAAGGTTATTTTAATGTAACTGGATCACAGTAAAAACATCAGTTATCTTCCTCTAACATTTTACACAACAAGGTATCAGAACCAGTATTGAGCTATGAAGTGGTCTGGTTCTATGCCCAGACCCAGTCTACATCTCTCATGGTATTGAGAAGTGGTCTGGTTCTATGCCCCGACCCAGTCTACATCTCTCATGGTATTGAGAAGTGGTCTGGCTCTATGTCCAGACCCAGTCTACATCTCTCATGGTATTGAGAAGTGGTCTGGTTCTATGCCCAGACCCAGTCTACATCT
Organism: Oncorhynchus masou masou; assembly: GCF_036934945.1. Classification (NCBI taxonomy): domain Eukaryota; kingdom Metazoa; phylum Chordata; class Actinopteri; order Salmoniformes; family Salmonidae; genus Oncorhynchus; species Oncorhynchus masou. The sequence continues at coordinate 141,758 of NW_027000955.1, forward strand.
CTCATGGTATTGAGAAGTGGTCTGGTTCTATGTCCAGACCCAGTCTACATCTCTCATGGTATTGAGAAGTGGTCTGGCTCTATGTCCAGACCCAGTCTACATCTCTCATGGTATTGAGAAGTGGTCTGGCTCTATGCCCAGACCCAGTCTACATCTCTCATGGTATTGAGAAGTGGTCTGGTTCTATGCCCCGACCCAGTCTACATCTCTCATGGTATTGAGAAGTGGTCTGGCTCTATGTCCAGACCCAGTCTACATCTCTCATGGTATTGAGAAGTGGTCTGGCTCTATGCCCAGACCCAGTCTACATCTCTCATGGTATTGAGAAGTGGTCTGGCTCTATGCCCAGACCCAGTCTACATCTCTCATGGTATTGAGAAGTGGTCTGGCTCTGTGCCCAGACCCAGTCTACATCTCTCATGGTATTGAGAAGTGGTCTGGCTCTGTGCCCAGACCCAGTCTACATCTCTCATGGTATTGAGAAGTGGTCTGGCTCTATGCCCAGACCCAGTCTACATCTCTCATGGTATTGAGAAGTGGTCTGGCTCTGTGCCCAGACCCAGTCTACATCTCTCATGGTATTGAGAAGTGGTCTGGCTCTGTGCCCAGACCCAGTCTACATCTCTCATGGTATTGAGAAGTGGTCTGGCTCTGTGCCCAGACCCAGTCTACATCTCTCATGGTATTGAGAAGTGGTCTGGTTCTATGCCCAGACCCAGTCTACATCTCTCATGGTATTGAGAAGTGGTCTGGCTCTATGCCCAGACCCAGTCTACATCTCTCATGGTATTGAGAAGTGGTCTGGCTCTATGCCCAGACCCAGTCTACATCTCTCATGGTATTGAGAAGTGGTCTGGCTCTATGCCCAGACCCAGTCTACATCTCTCATGGTTCTAGTTGTTATCAGCTCTGTTATGAGCGGTGAGACACAGACTTACTACGACAATGGAACTAGACTCACAGTCTGAGGTAAAGGCAAGACTCTGCTAGTTTTGAGAGAAGCACATTAGGGTGTATATAACTAGACAATGCTAGAGTCGTGAGGAGCACATTAGGGTGTATATAGCTAGACTCTGCTAGAGTTGGGAGGAGCACATTAGGGTGTATATAACTAGACAATGCTAGAGTCGTGAGGAGCACATTAGGGTGTATATAACTAGACTGCTAGAATTGTGAGGAGCACATTAGGGTGTATATAACTAGACACTGCTAGAGTCGTGAGGAGCACATTAGGGTGTATATAACTAGACACTGCTAGAGTCGTGAGGAGCACATTAGGGTGTATATAACTAGACTGCTAGAGTCGTGAGGAGCACATTAGGGTGTATATAACTAGACTGCTAGAGTTGTGAGGAGCACATTAGGGTGTATATAACTAGACACTGCTAGAGTCGTGAGGAGCACATTAGGGTGTATATAACTAGACTCTGCTAGAGTCGTGAGGAGCACATTAGGGTGTATATAACTAGACTGCTAGAGTCGTGAGGAGCACATTAGGGTGTATATAACTAGACACTGCTAGAGTCGTGAGGAGCACATTAGGGTGTATATAACTAGACTCTGCTAGAGTCGTGAGGAGCACATTAGGGTGTATATAACTAGACACTCCTAGAGTCGTGAGGAGCACATTAGGGTGTATATAACTAGACTCTGCTAGAGTCGTGAGGAGCACATTAGGGTGTATATAACTAGACACTGCTAGAGTCGTGAGGAGCACATTAGGGTGTATATAACTAGACAATGCTAGAGTCGTGAGGAGCACATTAGGGTGTATATAACTAGACACTGCTAGAGTCGTGAGGAGCACATTAGGGTGTATATAACTAGACACTGCTAGAGTCGTGAGGAGCACATTAGGGTGTATATAACTAGACACTGCTAGAGTCGTGAGGAGCACATTAGGGTGTATATAACTAGACACTGCTAGAGTCGTGAGGAGCACATTAGGGTGTATATAACTAGACACTGCTAGAGTCGTGAGGAGCACATTAGGGTGTATATAACTAGACACTGCTAGAGTCGTGAGGAGCACATTAGGGTGTATATAACTAGACACTGCTAGAGTCGTGAGGAGCACATTAGGGTGTATATAACTAGACTCTGCTAGAGTTGTGAGGAGCACATTAGGGTGTATATAACTAGACACTGCTTGAGTCGTGAGGAGCACATTAGGGTGTATATAACTAGACACTGCTAGAGTCGTGAGGAGCACATTAGGGTGTATATAACTAGACTCTGCTAGAGTCGTGAGGAGCACATTAGGGTGTATATAACTAGACACTGCTAGAGTTGTGAGGAGCACATTAGGGTGTATATAACTAGACACTGCTAGAGTCGTGAGGAGCACATTAGGGTGTATATAACTAGACACTGCTAGAGTCGTGAGGAGCACATTAGGGTGTATATAACTAGACACTGCTAGAGTCGTGAGGAGCACATTAGGGTGTATATAACTAGACACTGCTAGAGTCGTGAGGAGCACATTAGGGTGTATATAACTAGACACTGCTAGAGTCGTGAGGAGCACATTAGGGTGTATATAACTAGACACTGCTAGAGTCGTGAGGAGCATATTAGGGTGTATATAACTAGACTCTGCTAGAGTTGTGAGGAGCACATTAGGGTGTATATAACTAGACACTGCTTGAGTCGTGAGGAGCACATTAGGGTGTATATAACTAGACACTGCTAGAGTCGTGAGGAGCACATTAGGGTGTATATAACTAGACTCTGCTAGAGTCGTGAGGAGCACATTAGGGTGTATATAACTAGACTCTGCTAGAGTCGTGAGGAGCACATTAGGGTGTATATAACTAGACTCTGCTAGAGTCGTGAGGAGCACATTAGGGTGTATATAACTAGACTCTGCTAGAGTCGTGAGGAGCACATTAGGGTGTATATAACTAGACACTGCTAGAGTCGTGAGGAGCACATTGGGGTGTATATAACTAGACTGCTAGAGTCGTGAGGAGCACATTAGGGTGTATATAACTAGACTCTGCTAGAGTTGTGAGGAGCACATTAGGGTGTATATAACTAGACACTGCTAGAGTCGTGAGGAGCACATTAGGGTGTATATAACTAGACACTGCTAGAGTTGTGAGGAGCACATTAGGGTGTATATAACTAGACACTGCTAGAGTCGTGAGGAGCACATTAGGGTGTATATAACTAGACACTGCTAGAGTCGTGAGGAGCACATTAGGGTGTATATAACTAGACACTGCTAGAGTCGTGAGGAGCACATTAGGGTGTATATAACTAGACACTGCTAGAGTCGTGAGGAGCACATTAGGGTGTATATAACTAGACACTGCTAGAGTCGTGAGGAGCACATTAGGGTGTACATAACTAGACACTGCTAGAGTCGTGAGGAGCACATTAGGGTGTATATAACTAGACTCTGCTAGAGTTGTGAGGAGCACATTAGGGTGTATATAACTAGACACTGCTAGAGTCGTGAGGGAGCACATTAGGGTGTATATAACTAGACACTGCTAGAGTCGTGAGGAGCACATTAGGGTGTATATAACTAGACTCTGCTAGAGTCGTGAGGAGCACATTAGGGTGTATATAACTAGACTCTGCTAGAGTCGTGAGGAGCACATTAGGGTGTATATAACTAGACTCTGCTAGAGTTGTGAGGAGCACATTAGGGTGTATATAACTAGACACTGCTAGAGTCGTGAGGAGCACATTAGGGTGTATATAACTAGACTCTGCTAGAGTTGTGAGGAGCACATTAGGGTGTATATAACTAGACTCTGCTAGAGTTGAGAGAAGAGGGCTCTTTCTGTAACCTCATATCAGTATGAACCTCAACCAGCCGTACTTCAGCAGCGGCACCAAACTCACAGCTCTGGGTGAGAAACCTGATGATTAAATGTGTATAGACTCTTCTAGATACAACCCATATTGATGTATCTGCTAATGACAGACTGGATGATTTCTAAACGTGTGTGAACCACAGATGGAGAGAAATAGATACGTAGAAAATAATGTTGAAAATCCTCCCAGACGTTAGTTTGAATTAATCTACATGGTGTTGGATCAGTTTGAAGAAACCGTTTAATAGTTCAGACCAAGGAAAGTAGTAGAACCGGGTCAGAACCGGGTCATTCTACAGAGCCTGTAAAGTAGAACATGGTATCTCTCTGTGGAACACGGAGAAGGCAGAGTTTGGTCCAGACTCACTGTTCCAGGTAAGAGATTCACCTCTTAAAAGTATTGATACACAATATTGAAATCATTTTTAATAATGGGTTGAATTCTAGTTGATTGATTTGGATATATTAGTTGAACATGCAAATATTCAGGAGGTGGAAAATACCAAGGTTTATTTTAGTCCTGTGAATAGAGCAGAGAAAGAGAGTTAAACATGTCGTCAAAAACATGCTAGAAATACAGTACCAGCCCCCTTTGGTAAAGACAAACTACAGTACCAGCCCCTTTGGTAAAGACAAACTACAGCAAATACAGTACCAGCCCCTTTGGTAAAGACAAACTACAGTACTAGCCCCCTTTGGTAAAGACAAACTACAGCAAATACAGTACCAGCCCCTTTGGTAAAGACAAACTACAGTACTAGCCCCCTTTGGTAAAGACAAACTACAGCAAATACAGTACCAGCCCCTTTGGTAAAGACAAACCACAGTACTAGCCCCCTTTGGTAAAGACAAACTACAGCAAATACAGTACCAGCCCCTTTGGTAAAGACAAACTACAGTACTAACCCCCTTTGGTAAAGACAAACTACAGCAAATACAGTACTAACCCCCTTTGGTAAAGACAAACTACAGCAACTACAGTACTACCCCCCTTTGGTAAAGACAAACTACAGCAAATACAGTACTAGCCCCCTTTGTTAAGGACAAACTACAGCAAATACAGTACTAGCCCCCTTTGGTAAAGACAAACTACAGCAAATACAGTACTAACCCCCTTTGGTAAAGACAAACTACAGTACTAGACCCCTTTGGTAAAGACAAACTACAGCAACTACAGTACTAGTCCCCTTTGGTAAAGACAAACTACAGCAACTACAGTACTAGCCCCCTTTGGTAAAGACAAACTACAGCAACTACAGTACTAACCCCTTTGGTAAAGACAAACTACAGTACTAGACCCCTTTGGTAAAGACAAACTACAGCAACTACAGTACTAGCCCCCTTTGGTAAAGACAAACTACAGTACTAGCCCCCTTTGGTAAAGACAAACTACAGCAAATACAGTACCAGCCCCTTTGGTAAAGACAAACTACAGTACTAGCCCCCTTTGGTAAAGACAAACTACAGCAAATACAGTACCAGCCCCTTTGGTAAAGACAAACTACAGTACTAGCCCCCTTTGGTAAAGACAAACTACAGCAAATACAGTACCAGCCCCTTTGGTAAAGACAAACTACAGTACTAACCCCTTTGGTAAAGACAAACTACAGCAAATACAGTACTAACCCCTTTGGTAAAGACAAACTACAGCAACTACAGTACTACCCCTTTGGTAAAGACAAACTACAGCAAATACAGTACTAGCCCCTTTGTTAAGGACAAACTACAGCAAATACAGTACTAGCCCCCTTTGGTAAAGACAAACTACAGCAAATACAGTACTAACCCCTTTGGTAAAGACAAACTACAGTACGAGACCCCTTTGGTAAAGACAAACTACAGCAACTACAGTACTAGTCCCCTTTGGTAAAGACAAACTACAGCAACTACAGTACTAGCCCCTTTGGTAAAGACAAACTACAGCAACTACAGTACTAACCCCCTTTGGTAAAGACAAACTACAGTACTAGACCCCTTTGGTAAAGACAAACTACAGCAACTACAGTACTAGCCCCCTTTGGTAAAGACAAACTACAGCAACTACAGTACTAACCTCCTTTGGTAAAGACAAACTACAGCAAATACAGTATTAACCCCCTTTGTTAAGGACAAACTACAGCAACTACAGTACTAGCCCCTTTGGTAAAGACAAACTACAGCAACTACAGTACTAGCCCCCTTTGGTAAAGACAAACTACAGCAACTACAGTACTACCCCCCTTTGTTAAAGACAAACTACAGCAACTACAGTACTACCCCCTTTGTTAAAGACAAACTACAGCAACTACAGTACTAGTCCCCTTTGGTAAAGACAAACTACAGCAACTACAGTACTAGCCCCCTTTGGTAAAGACAAACTACAGCAACTACAGTACTAACCCCTTTGGTAAAGACAAACTACAGTACTAGCCCCTTTGGTAAAGACAAACTACAGCAACTACAGTACTACCCCCCTTTGTTAAAGACAAACTACAGCAACTACAGTACTAGCCCCCTTAGGTAAAGACAAACTACAGCAACTACAGTACTAGCCCCCTTTGGTAAAGACAAACTACAGCAACTACAGTACTAGCCCCTTGGTAAAGACAAACTACAGCAAATACAGTATTAACCCCTTTGTTAAGGACAAACTACAGCAACTACAGTACTTGCTAGCTTGCATCAGCCTGGTTTTCTGTCTGTGAGTATGTGGTGTGCTCTGGCTCTTATCCTGCCTACTTTGGAGAGGGAACCATGCTAACAGTTCTGGGTAAGGACACTATAAAAATACTGTAATGATCGTATATTATAGCTTTCATGTTCGACGGTCTTGACAATGACTTTGGCAGCTGGGTTACAAAGAGGTTCACTCTGAGCTGATGAATGAAATGTTGTGTTATTATGGGCTTGTCTGGACACAGAATTTGGTGGTTCATGTTGCCTTGATGTTACTGGACCGGTTTATAGAAGGAGAAAGATCAGGACTGGTTTATAAAAAGAGAAAGAGGACCGGTTTATAGAAGGAGATAGACAGGACCGGTTTATAGAAGGAGAAAAACAGGACCGGTTTATAAAAGGAGAAAGAGGACCGGTTTATAGAAGGAGATAGACAGGACCGGTTTATAGAAGGAGAAAGACAGGACCGGTTTATAAAAGGAGAAAGACAGGACCGGTTTATTCAAGGAGAAAGACAGGACCGGTTTATAGAAGGAGAAAGACAGGACCGGTTTATAAAAGGAGAAAGAGGACCGGTTTATAGAAGGAGATAGACAGGACCGGTTTATAGAAGGAGAAAGACAGGACCGGTTTATAAAAGGAGAAAGACAGGACCGGTTTATTCAAGGAGAAAGACAGGACCGGTTTATAGAAGGAGAAAGACAGGACCGGTTTATAGGTGTCATTTCTGTCTCGTCTCTTTTAAAGCACTCAGGTTCAGGTCTTAGTCAACAACAAACAGAGCCATTGATTGACTGTTGAAGGTTAAAGCTTCTTCTATTTCCTCCCTGCAGAGCCAGACATCCCTGTCACTCCACCCAAAGTCAAAGTCCTTCCACCCTCCACTAAGGAGTGTAAAGATAGAAACAAGAAGAAGAAGAAGACCTTGGTGTGTGTGGCCACCGACTTCTACCCCGACCACGTCACTGTGTTCTGGCAGTTAAATGGAGGCGCCAACATCACCGATGGAGTGGGGACCGACAACACTGCCTTGAGGGATGAAAACAGACGCTACAGTATCACCAGCAGACTGAGAGTCCCAGCCAAGACATGGAACACGGCCTCGAACAGATTCACCTGCACCGTCCGCTTCTTCAATGGGACCCATGACATATATGTTGCAGATCACATTGACGGAGAAGAAGGTATGGTCAAATTATGAACTAAAACACTGTCCTTGTTTATGAGAAGAAACAGGTTTTATTGAACGACAATAGTATGCTTCTCTTTGTTTGTCATTCTCTAGTAAAACCGTAAGTCAACTAGTGAGCTTCTCTACATCGTTATGTAGAACTAGGATGTACATTCGCCTGTGTCATGGGAAACACTGCTTTTGTTTCTTCCATGTCAAGGTGGTGATGGAGGGATGACGACAGGTAAATGTGCCCATTCTATACTGAACTACTTATTGTTCATGCCAAATACATGGAATACATATAACCTATACTTTACATAATACTGTTTACAATACTATTATATTTAGTCATGCCTAATCTGCGGAACAATATTAACCTGACACCATCTTAGTCAAGGTCATTTCAATGTCTTATTGTCCTTGTAGAGTACTACGTGAAGAGCACCCAGACTGCCAAGCTGGCCTACAGCATCTTCATCGCTAAGAGTACCTTCTACGGCCTGGTCGTCATGGCTCTGATTTGGAAGTTTCAGGTGAGTTCACTGCTACTATGATGATGGACATCACACAACCTTCTCTCTCTTCTTCAATCTATGTCTTGTGCCAGCTAGCCTGGTTCCAGATCTGTTTGTGCTGTCTTGCCAACTCTTATGGTCGGCATGACAACGACATACTGTAGGAGTTGGCAGGAAAGCATGAACAGATCTGGGACCAGGCTAGCGCTGTGCTAATAAAGGATCTAAGAGGGCACCATACTGTCTTTATCCTGTATCTCTGTGTTTCCCCATACAGACACCATACTGTCTTTATCCTGTATCTCTGTGTTCCCATACAGACACCACACTGTCTTTATCCTGTATCTCTGTGTTCCCATACAGACACCATACTGTCTTTATCCTGTATCTCTGTGTTTCCATACAGACACCATACTGTCTTTATCCTGTATCTCTGTGTTTCCCATACAGACACCATACAGACACCATACTGTCTTTATCCTGTATCTCTGTGTTTCCATACAGACACCATACAGACACCATACTGTCTTTATCCTGTATCTCTGTGTTTCCCATACAGACACCATACTGTCTTTATCCTGTATCTCTGTGTTTCCCATACAGACACCATACTGTCTTTATCCTGTATCTCTGTGTTTCCGTACAGCGCTCCTCAGATAAACAGATGTAGTTGATCCCTGACCGAGACCCGGCCACCCGTGGAAGCTGAGCTCGGTGGACTGGAGGGCGTCATGTGTGGCATAAAGCTCTGGTGAAAAGTAGTGCACTAAAAAGTAGTGCTCTATAAAGTAGTGCTCTCTTTATAGAGCACTACTTTTAGTGCACTACTTTTCACCAGAGCTCTAGTGCACTATAAAGTAGAGCACTAAAAAGTATTGTTCTATAAAGTAGTGCTCTATAAAGTAGTGCACTATAAAGTAGTGTACTATAAAGTAGAGCACTAAAAGTAGTGCTCTATAAAGTAGTGCTCTATAAAGTAGTGCACTATAAAGTAGTGCTCTATAAAGTAGTGCACTATAAAGTAGTGCTCTATAAAGTAGTGCTCTATAAAGTAGTGCTCTATAAAGTAGTGCTCTATAAAGTAGTGCTCTATAAAGTAGTGCTCTATAAAGTAGTGCACTATAATGTAGTGCACTATAAAGGGAAAAGGATTCCATTTGGGACGAAGGACAAACCCATTTCTATCATGTGATTACAATGTAGTGTGCTGTCTATTATCTGTCACTTCCTATACAATGTGAGGATGTATTTTATCATCCCCAATAAACAGTATCTTTCTTCATGTATTCACTGAGTGTACAAAACATTAAGAACACCTTCCTCATCCTCCCCCTTGAATTCCTCGGGGTCATGGACTCTACAAGGTGTTGAAAGCGTTCCACAGGGATGCTGGTCCATGTTGACTCTACAAGGTGTGGGAAGCGTTCCACAGGGATGCTGGTCCATGTTGACTCTACAAGGTGTTGAAAGCGTTCCACAGGGATGCTGGTCCATGTTGACTCTACAAGGTGTTGAAAGCGTTCCACAGGGATGCTGGTCCATGTTGACTCTACAAGGTGTTGAAAGCGTTCCACAGGGATGCTGGTCCATGTTGACTCTACAAGGTGTTGAAAGCGTTCCACAGGGATGCTGGTCCATGTTGACTCTACAAGGTGTGGGAAGCGTTCCACAGGGATGCTGGTCCATGTTGACTCTACAAGGTGTTGAAAGCGTTCCACGGGGATGCTGGCCCATGTTGACTCTACAAGGTGTCCAAAGCGTTCCACAGGGATGCTGGCCCATGTTGACTCTACAAGGTGTTGAAAGCGTTCCACGGGGATGCTGGCCCATGTTGACTCTACAAGGTGTCCAAAGCGTTCCACAGGGATGCTGGCCCATGTTGACTCTACAAGGTGTTGAAAGCGTTCCACAGGGATGCTGGCCCATGTTGACTCTACAAGGTGTCGAAAGCGTTCCACAGGGATGCTGGTCCATGTTGACTCTACAAGGTGTCGAAAGCGTTCCACATGGATGCTGGTCCATGTTGACTCTACAAGGTGTCAAAAAGCGTTCCACAGGGATGCTGGTCCATGTTGACTCTACAAGGTGTTGAAAGCGTTCCACAGGGATGCTGGTCCATGTTGACTCTACAAGGTGTCAAAAGCGTTCCACAGGGATGCTGGTCCATGTTGACTCTACAAGGTGTTGAAAGCGTTCCACAGGGATGCACAGGCTGGCACAGTTGTGTCAAGTTGGCTGGATGTCCTTTGGGTGGTGGACCATTCTTGATAAACACGGGAAACTGTTGAGTGTGAAAAACCCAGCAGCGTTGCAGTTCTTGACACAACCAGTGTGCCTGGCACCTACTACCATACCCCGTTCAAAGGCACTTAAATATTTTGTCTTACCCATTCACCCTCTGAATGACACACATACACAATCCATGTCTCTATTGTCTCCAGGCTTAAACATCCTTCTTTAACCCGTCTCCTCCCCTTCATCTACACTGACTGGATTTAACAATCATAGCTTTCGCCTGGATTCACCTGGCCAATTTATGTCATGGAAAGAGCAGGTGTTCATAATGTTTTGTTCACTCAGTGTATATGAGTTCATTCAGGAAGTGTGTCAAAAAAACATTTACATTTTCCATTAACTTACAAAACCTCCATTTATGTTCATTTTTGTTGATTTTTGCTGCAGGAATGACGTCATAGTGTGTACAGTATAAATATATGTTGCTTTCCAATTTCAATGTTTTCCTGATGAACAAAACATTCAATAATGTGCAAATAGAGGCGTCCGGGTTTGGCCCCGGCAGGCCGACATTATAAATAAGAATTTGTTTTGTACTGACTTGCCGAATTAAATAAAGGTTAAATAAAATATATATATAATTAGTCTGTTCAAGTGTCAGTCTGAGTTGTCAGATAACGTTGTCTTTAACACGTTGTGACATCTGCTATAGTAGAGAAGGGCTTCCTAAAATACATTTGGTTGATTTTCATCAACACTTGTTACTATATACTCACCTGTTACTATATTACTCACTTGTTACTATATTACTCACTTGTTACTATATACTCACTTGTTACTATATTACTCACTTGTTACTATATTACTCACTTGTTACTATATACTCACTTGTTACTATATTACTCACTTGTTACTATATACTCACTTGTTACTATATTACTCACTTGTTACTATATTACTCACTTGTTACTATATACTCACTTGTTACTATATTACTCACTTGTTACTATATTACTCACTTGTTACTATATTACTCACTTGTTACTATATTACTCACTTGTTACTATATACTCACTTGTTACTATATACTCACCTGTTACTATATTACTCACCTGTTACTATATTACTCACTTGTTACTATATTACTCACTTGTTACTATATTACTCACTTGTTACTATATTACTCATGTTACTATATACTCACCTGTTACTATATTACTCACTTGTTACTATATACTCACTTGTTACTATATTACTCACTTGTTACTATATTACTCACTTGTTACTATATTACTCACTTGTTACTATATTACTCACGTGTTACTATATTACTCACTTGTTACTATATTACTCATTTGTTACTATATTACTCACATGTTACTATATTACTCACATGTTACTATATACTCACCTGATACTATATCACTCACTTGTTACTATATACTCACTTGTTACTATATTACTCACTTGTTACTATATTACTCACTTGTTACTATATACTCACATGTTACTATATACTCACTTGTTACTATATTACTCACTTGTTACTATATTACTCACTTGTTACTATATTACTCACTTGTTACTATATACTCACTTGTTACTATATTACTCACTTGTTACTATATACTCACTTGTTACTATATTACTCACTTGTTACTATATTACTCACTTGTTACTATATTACTCACTTGTTACTCAATAATAAAGTTGGAAATGTGACTATTTGACTGACACTTTTTTCCACCTGAGAGAAGTTGGTAATGTTGAAACCTTTGAATGATTCATTACGACTGACTTCCCTCAAAGAGCTCATTTCATGACTCAATACCCAGTCATTATCAGGCTCTTTAAAACACATACTGGCAAGTAGTCCTGTTTACAGTCCCTCCCAGCATGTGGGTGTTGACTGAACATGATACACTGTTTGTGACATTACCCAGATACAGGACATGACACCTGAAATAAGGTCAAGACATGGTAAATATATAACTTCACCTGATGTAACGGTTCTCTTCCTCTTCTGATGAGGAATAGGAAGGATCGGACCAATGCGCAGCGTGGTAAATGTTCATGTTATATTCATTGGAACAGAAACACTAAACAAAATAACAAAGAGAGTGAAACGAAAACAAAACAGTTCTGTATGGTGAAACACAGACACAGAAAACAACTACCCACAACCCATAGCGGGAAAACAGGCTGCCTAAGTATGGTTCTCAATCAGAGACAACGATCGACAGCTGCCTCTGATTGGGAACTATACCAGGCCAAACACAGAAATACAAAACCTAGAACACACAACATAGAATGCCCACCCCAACTCACTGACCAAACTAAAACAGAGACATAAAAAAGGAACTAAGGTCAGGACGTGACACCTGAAATGAGACAGACTCTTTCTACCATGTCTTGGCCTTTTGGAGCAGAAACTATCTACAATTTTGATTTCAACTGTTTCTTTCCATCGAGGGAGTATATTGTGATGTTTATGTCTGTATCACGCCCGATTTCTGAGAAACACACCGCTTCCTGCTTTCCTGCCCACACAGAGGAAGTTTCCGTGACACTCTGCAGCGCTGCAGTGCATCATGGTCTCAGACCTACCGACGCTCAGGTGGAACAGATATACATCGCCTTCAGAAAGTATTCCGTGTTATTTTGTTGTTACAGCCTGGATTAAAAACATTTTTATTCAAAATTGATTAAATATAAACACATTTACCCATCTACACACAATACCCCATAATGACAAAGGGAAAACATGTTTTTAGACATTTTTATGAATTCATCTGAGTCACATCTTATTTTTCCACAAATAAGGGAGTTGCGTTCACAACAGTTCAAAACTTTCAGTTGATGTCTAAAATCATGCAAGTTGAACACTGAGCGAAACATTAGGAACACTTGTTACAGTATTTACAGTACCAGTCAAAGGTTTGGACACTCATTCAAGGGTTTTTCTTTATTTTTACTATTTTCTACATTGTAGCTTTGGACACTCTTGGCATTCTCTCAACCAGCTTCATGAGGTAGTTACCTGGAATTTATTGAAATTAACAGGTCTGCCTTATTAAAAGTTAATATGTGGAATTTCAATATATAAAAATTAATGATTTGGTTTTTTCCATTGTGTTAATGATGGCAGATTGATTGACTTCGAAGTTTTTTAGTATATGTTTCTTGACGAAGACTAATGAGATGAGAATCGCCCATTGGGGTGCATTCAGGAAGTATTCAGATTCAATTTCTTTTTACTTTTCAGCCTTGTTCTAAAATTGATCAAATATTATTTCTTTCATCAATCTAAACATAATACCCCATAATGACAAAATCAAAAACAGGTTTTAGAAATGTTAGCAAATTTATAAAATATTAAAAAACAGAAATATCACATTTACATAAGTATTCAGGCCCTTTACTCAATACCTTGTTGAACCACCTTTGGCAGTGAGGCTACAAGCTTGGCACACCTGTATTTGGGGAGTTTCTCCCATTCTTCTCTGCAGATCCTCTCAAGCTCTGTCAGGTTGGATGGGGAGCGTCGCTGCACAGCTATTTTCAGGTCTCTCTAGATGTTCGATCAGGTTCAAGTCCGGGCTCTGGTTGAGCCACTCAAATCAAATCCAATTTTATTTGTCACATACACATGGTTAGCAGAGGTTAATGCGAGTGCAGCGAAATGCTTGTGCTTCTAGTTCCGACAGTGCAGTAATATCTAACTAAGTAATCTAACCTAACAATTTCACAACAACTACTTTAAATACACAAGTGTAAAGGGATAAGAATATGTACATATACATAAATAAATGGATGAGTGATGGCCGAACGGTGTAGGCAAGATGCAGTAGATGGTATAGAGTACAGTATATACATGTGAGATGAGTAATGTAGGGTATGTAAACATTATATAAAGTGGCTAGTGATACATGTATTACATCAAGATGCAGTAGATGGTATAGAGTACAGTATATACATGTGAGATGAGTAATGTAGGGTATGTAAACATTATATAAAGTGGCTAGTGATACATGTATTACATCAAGATGCAGTAGATGGTATAGAGTACAGTATATACATATGAGATGAGTAATGCAAGATATGTAAACATTATTAAAGTGACATTGTTTAAAGTGACAAGTGTTCCATTTATTAAAATGGCCAGTGAGTGGGTCTCAATGTAGGCAGCAGCCTCTCTAAGTTAGTGATGGCTGTTTAACAGTCTAATGGCCTTGAGATAGAAGCTGTTCTTCAGTCTCTCGGTCCCAGCTTTGATGCACCTGTACTGATCCCGCCTTCTGGATGATAGCGGGGTGAACAGGCAGTTCGGGTGGTTGTTGTCCTTGATGATCTTTTTGGCCTTCCTGTGACATCGGGTGGTGTAGGTGTCATGGAGGACAGGTAGTTTGCCCCGGTGATGCGTTGTGCAGACCGCACCACCCTCTAGAGCACATATGTCAGAGTCAAGGCCCGCGGGCTACATCCGGCCCGCGAGAAGGTTTTTTACGGCCCCTGGGATGATCTTGATTTATTATTAGAACCGGCCCGCAGACCGCAGCAAGCCGGCAGCCCGCAGATCTTTTACACGCACCAATACTACATTTCCCACAATGCAACGGTGACGCACCGAGCAGTAGGCTGCTTCATTTCAATATTTATTGGCACAGCAGTCGTCAGCATCACAGTAAAATTAACTTTCAGATACCCATCAAAAATGGCAAAACGGAAGGTGGACACTGAGAACCGGGGGTTTCAAACAAGGTGGGAGTCGGAGTATATGCCAGACCATGAAAAGAAGCTCTCTACCAGTGCGTTCCCGAGCGCACAGTTGGCTGATAAAATAGGTATGCTTGCCGCTGACTTTCGACGCCGATTTGCTGACTTTGAAGCACAAAAAGCAGGTTGGAACTGCTCGGTAACCCATTTGCTGTTGACGTGGAAAGCTCACCACCAAACCTCCAAATGGAGTTGATTGACCTCCAATGCAATGATGCACTGAGGGCAAAATATGCGGCAGTGGGTGCTGCGGAGTTCGCCCGTTTCCTCCCCGACACAATGCCCCAGCTGCGCATCCAGGCTGCTCAAACGTTGTCTATGTTTGGCAGCACATACCTGTGTGAACAACTTTTTCTTTGATGAACCTGAACAAAACATCACACAGAAGTCGACTTACTGCTGAACACCTCCACTCAATTCTGAGGATTTCCTCAGCTCAGAGCCTTACCCCGAACATTGATGAACTTGTGGAAAAGATGGGACACCACCAAGTATCACCCTCAACCTCAAACAAGTGAACATTACTGTGCAATCACATATTTAGAGTTTTTACTCAGTTCAAGTTTAAAAGTTAAAGTTTAATATTTGTTTTCACTGCATGTTACTTCTCCTTAAACAAAGTGTTGTTTTTGATTAATAGATTTTTGCACTTTATTTTATTGTATTTCAATCCAATTATATTTTAAAATATTTCAGTTGAGTGGATGATAGAAAATTGCTATTATTGTTTTTTCTTTGAAGTAAATTTAGCCCACTTTTGCTAAAATAGAAAATATAGGCTACTGATGGTGCCTTGAATACCGGTTTCTTTCATTTAATGTTCATGTTATGGGGATTTTTTTATAAAGGAAATTTGTCTTTTGTGTCTGTTGAAAATTAAAGATTACTGACAGAGCCATAAGAAAATATTGCTTTATTTATCTGATCATATTGGAATATATTTGTTAGGTTTTCAGTAGGTTCAATTAGGTTCACTAGACTATATGCGTCATTTAAAAATTTTTCAATGAACATTCGAACAGTCCGGCCCTCGGCTTGTAGCTAAATTTTTTATTTGGCCCTCCGTCCATTTGACTTTGACACCCCTGCTCTAGAGCGCCTTGCTCAAGGACATTCAGGGACTTGTCCCAAAGCCACTCCTGCGTTGTCTTGGCTGTGTGCTTGGGGTTGTTGTCCTGTTAGAAGGTGAACCATTGCCCCAGTCTGAGGTCCTGAGCGCTTTTCATTAAGGATTTCTCTGTACTTTGCTCCGTTAATCTTTCCCTCGATCCTGGCTAGTCTCCCAGTCCCTGCCGCTGAAAAACCTCCCCACAGCATGATGCTGCCACCACCATGCTTCACCGTAGGGATGGTGCAAGGTTTCCTCCAGACGTGACGCTTGGCATTCAGGCCAACGAGTTCAATCTTGGTTTCATCAGACCAGAGTATCTATTTTCTCATTGTCTGAGAGTCCTTTAGGTGCCTTTTGGCAAACTACAAGTGAGCTGTCGTGTGCCTTTTACTGAGGAGTGGCTTTCGTCTGGCCACTCTACCATAAAGGCATGATTGGTGGAGTGCTGCAGAGATGGTTCTCCTTCTGGAAGGTCCTCCCATCTCCACAGAGGAACTCTAGAGCTCTGTCAGAGTGACCATTGGGTTCTTGGTAACCTCCCTGACCAAGGCCCTTCTCCCCCAATTGATCAGTTTGGCCGGGTGGCCAACTCTAGGAAGAGTCTTGGTGGTTCTAAACTTCTTCCATTTAAGAATGATGGAGTCCACAGTGTTCTTGGGGACCTTCAATGCTACATAAATGTTTTGGTACCCTTCCCCAGATCTGTGCCTCGACACAATCCTGTCTCGTAGAGCTACAGATAATTCCTTCAACCTCATGGCTTGGTTTTCCTCTGACATGCACTGTCAACTGTGGGACCTTATATAGACAGGTGTGTGCCTTTCCAAATCATGTCCAATCAAAATAATTTACCACAGGTGGTCTCCAATCAAGTTATAGAAACATCTCAAGGATGATCAATGGAAACAGGATGCACCTGAGCTCCATTTCGAGTCTCATAGCAAACGGTCTGAAGACTTATGTCAATAGGGTATTTCTGTTTTTATTTTTTGTATAAATTTGCTAAAATTTTGAAAAGCCTGTTTTCGCAATGATGAGGGGAAAATATACATGTAATCCATTTTAGAATAAAGATGTAACGTAACAAAATGTGGAACAAGTCAAGGAGTCTGAATACTTTCCGAAGGCACTGTCCATACAATGAATTAAGACTGACACTTAAGTACTGTGGTCGGTTGTATTACCTTATAAACTAAATGACAGTATAGTGGTTGGTGGGGGTCTACTTGGTGAGAGTTGGTCCACCTAGATGAGGGGTGAGTGGAGGCCCCACGCAAACCTCAGAGTAGTGTCTGTTACCCTCCCAGTCACCCCATCCCAGACACCTCAGAGTAGTGTCTGTTACCCTCCCAGTCACTCCATCCCAGTCACCCCAGAGAAGTGTCTGTTACCCTCCCAGTCACCCCATCCCAGTCACCTCAGAGTAGTGTCTGTTACCCTCCCAGTCACCCCATCCCAGTCACCTCAGAGTAGTGTCTGTTACCCTCCCAGTCACCCCATCCCAGTCACCTCAGAGTAGTGTCTGTTACCCTCCCAGTCACCCCATCCCAGTCACCTCAGAGTAGTGTCTGTTACCCTCCCAGTCACCCCATCCCAGTCACCCCATCCCAGTCACCCCATCCCAGTCACCCCATCCCAGTCACCTCAGAGAAGTGTCTGTTACCCTCCCAGTCACCCCATCCCAGTCACCTCAGAGAAGTGTCTGATACCCTCCCAGTCACCCCATCCCAGTCACCTCAGAGAAGTGTCTGATGCCCTCCCAGTCACCCCATCCCAGTCACCCCATCCCAGTCACCTCAGAGAAGTGTCTGATGCCCTCCCAGTCACCCCATCCCAGTCACCCCATCCCAGACACCTCAGAGAAGTGTCTGATGCCCTCCCAGTCACCCCATCCCAGTCACCCCATCCCAGTCACCTCAGAGAAGTGTCTGATACCCTCCCAGTCACCCCATCCCAGTCACCTCAGAGAAGTGTCTGATACCCTCCCAGTCACCCCATCCCAGTCACCCCATCCCAGTCACCTCAGAGAAGTGTCTGATGCCCTCCCAGTCACCCCATCCCAGTCACTCCATCCCAGTCACCTCAGAGAAGTGTCTGATACCCTCCCAGTCACCTCAGAGAAGTGTCTGATACCCTCCCAGTCACCCCATCCCAGTCACCTCAGAGAAGTGTCTGATGCCCTCCCAGTCACCCCATCCCAGTCACCCCATCCCAGTCACCTCAGAGAAGTGTCTGATACCCTCCCAGTCACCCCATCCCAGTCACCCCATCCCAGTCACCTCAGAGTAGTGTCTGATGCCCTCCCAGTCACCCCATCCCAGTCACCCCATCCCAGTCACCTCAGAGAAGTGTATGATACCCTCCCAGTCACCCCATCCCAGTCACCCCATTCCAGTCACCCCATCCCAGACACCTCAGAGAAGTGTCTGCTACCCTCCCAGTCACCCCATCCCAGTCACCTCAGAGAAGTGTCTGTTACCCTCCCAGTCACTCCATCCCAGTCACCCCAGAGAAGTGTCTGTTACCCTCCCAGTCACCCCATCCCAGTCACCTCAGAGAAGTGTCTGATACCCTCCCAGTCACCCCATCCCAGTCACCTCAGAGAAGTGTCTGTTACCCTCCCAGTCACCCCATCCCAGTCACCTCAGAGAAGTGTCTGATACCCTCCCAGTCACCCCATCCCAGTCACCCCATCCCAGTCACCTCAGAGAAGTGTCTGATACCCTCCCAGTCACCCCATCCCAGTCACCCCATCCCAGTCACCCCATCCCAGACACCTCAGAGAAGTGTCTGATACCCTCCCAGTCACCCCATCCCAGTCACCCCATCCCAGTCACCCCATCCCAGTCACCTCAGAGAAGTGTCTGCTACCCTCCCAGTCACCCCATCCCAGTCACCTCAGAGAAGTGTCTGCTACCCTCCCAGTCACCCCATCCCAGTCACCCCATCCCAGTCACCTCAGAGAAGTGTCTGATACCCTCCCAGTCACCCCATCCCAGTCACCTCAGAGAAGTGTCTGCTACCCTCCCAGTCACCCCATCCCAGTCACCTCAGAGAAGTGTATGTTACCCTCCCAGTCACCCCATCCCAGTCACCCCATCCCAGTCACCTCAGAGAAGTGTCTGCTACCCTCCCAGTCACCCCATCCCAGTCACCTCAGAGAAGTGTCTGCTACCCTCCCAGTCACCCCATCCCAGTCACCTCAGAGAAGTGTCTGATGCCCTCCCAGTCACCCCATCCCAGTCACCTCAGATAAGTGTCTGATACCCTCCCAGTCACCCCATCCCAGTCACCTCAGAGAAGTGTCTGATACCCTCCCAGTCACCCCATCCCAGTCACCTCAGATAAGTGTCTGATACCCTCCCAGTCACCCCATCCCAGTCACCCCATCCCAGTCACCTCAGAGAAGTGTCTGATACCCTCCCAGTCACCCCATCCCAGTCACCTCAGAGAAGTGTTTGATACCCTCCCAGTCCCCCCATCCCAGTCACCTCAGAGAAGTGTCTGATGCCCTCCCAGTCACCCCATCCCAGTCACCCCATCCCAGTCACCCCATCCCAGTCACCCCATCCCAGTCACCTCAGAGAAGTGTCTGATGCCCTCCCAGTCACTCCATCCCAGTCACCTCAGAGAAGTGTCTGATGCCCTCCCAGTCACCCCATCCCAGTCACCCCATCCCAGTCACCTCAGAGAAGTGTCTGATGCCCTCCCCAGTCACTCCATCCCAGTCACCTCAGAGAAGTGTCTGATGCCCTCCCAGTCACTCCATCCCAGTCACCCCATCCCAGTCACCTCAGAGAAGTGTCTGATGCCCTCCCAGTCACCCCATCCCAGTCACCTCAGAGAAGTGTCTAATACCCTCCCAGTCACCCCATCCCAGTCACCCCATCCCAGACACCTCAGAGAAGTGTCTGATACCCTCCCAGTCACCCCATCCCAGTCACCCCATCCCAGTCACCTCAGAGAAGTGTCTGATACCCTCCCAGTCACCCCATCCCAGTCACTCCACCCCAGTCACCTCAGAGAAGTGTCTGATACCCTCCCAGTCACCCCATCCCAGTCACCTCAGAGAAGTGTCTGATGCCCTCCCAGTCACCCCATACCAGTCACCCCATCCCAGAAACCTCAGAGAAGTGTTTGATACCCTCCCAGTCACCCCATCCCAGTCACTCCACCCCAGTCACCTCAGAGAAGTGTCTGATACCCTCCCAGTCACCCCATCCCAGTCACCTCAGAGAAGTGTCTGATACCCTCCCAGTCACCCCATCCCAGTCACCTCAGAGAAGTGTCTAATACCCTCCCAGTCACCCCATCCCAGTCACCTCAGAGAAGTGTTTGATACCCTCCCAGTCACCCCATCCCAGTCACCTCAGAGAAGTGTCTGATACCCCCCAGTCACCCCATCCCAGTCACCCCATCCCAGTCACCTCAGAGAAGTGTTTGATACCATCCCAGTCACCCCATCCCAGTCACCTCAGAGAAGTGTTTGATACCCTCCCAGTCACCCCATCCCAGTCACCTCAGAGAAGTGTCTGATACCCTCCCAGTCACCCCATCCCAGTCACCCCATCCCAGTCACCTCAGAGAAGTGTCTGATACCCTCCCAGTCACCCCATCCCAGTCACCCCATCCCAGTCACCTCAGAGAAGTGTTTGATACCCTCCCAGTCACCCCATCCCAGTCACCCCATCCCAGTCACCTCAGAGAAGTGTCTGTTACCCTCCCAGTCACCCCATCCCAGTCACCTCAGATAAGTGTCTGATACCCTCCCAGTCACCCCATCCCAGTCACCCCATCCCAGTCACCTCAGAGAAGTGTTTGATACCCTCCCAGTCACCCCATCCCAGTCACCCCATCCCAGTCACCCCATCCCAGTCACCTCAGAGAAGTGTCTGATACCCTCCCAGTCACCCCATCCCAGTCACCCCATCCCAGTCACCTCAGAGAAGTGTTTGATACCCTCCCAGTCACCCCATCCCAGTCACCCCATCCCAGACACCCCATCCCAGTCACCTCAGAGAAGTGTTTGATACCCTCCCCAGTCACCCCATCCCAGTCACCCCATCCCAGTCACCCCATCCCAGTCACCTCAGAGAAGTGTCTGATACCCTCCCAGTCACCCCATCCCAGTCACCCCATCCCAGTCACCTCAGAGAAGTGTCTGTTACCCTCCCAGTCACCCCATCCCAGTCACCTCAGAGAAGTGTCTGTTACCCTCCCAGTCACCCCATCCCAGTCACCTCAGAGAAGTGTCTGATACCCTCCCAGTCACCCCATCCCAGTCACCCCATCCCAGACACCCCATCCCAGTCACCTCAGAGAAGTGTCTGTTACCCTCCCAGTCACCCCATCCCAGTCACCTCAGAGAAGTGTCTGTTACCCTCCCAGTCACCCCATCCCAGTCACCTCAGAGAAGTGTCTGATACCCTCCCAGTCACCCCATCCCAGTCACCCCATCCCAGTCACCTCAGAGAAGTGTCTGATGCCCTCCCAGTCACCCCATCCCAGTCACCTCAGAGAAGTGTCTGATACCCTCCCAGTCACCCCATCCCAGTCACCTCAGAGAAGTGTCTGATACCCTCCCAGTCACCCCATCCCAGTCACCCCATCCCAGTCACCCCATCCCAGTCACCCCATCCCAGTCACCCCATCCCAGTCACCCCATCCCAGTCACCCCATCCCAGTCACCTCAGAGAAGTGTCTGATGCCCTCCCAGTCACCCCATCCCAGTCACCTCAGAGAAGTGTATGTTACCCTCCCAGTCACCCCATCCCAGTCACCTCAGAGAAGTGTCTGATACCCTCCCAGTCACCCCATCCCAGTCACCACAGAGAAGTGTCTGATACCCTCCCAGTCACCCCATCCCAGTCACCTCAGAGAAGTGTCTGATACCCTCCCAGTCACCCCATCCCAGTCACCTCAGAGAAGTGTCTGATACCCTCCCAGTCACCCCATCCCAGTCACCCCATCCCAGTCACCTCAGAGAAGTGTCTGATACCCTCCCAGTCACCCCATCCCAGTCACCTCAGAGAAGTGTTTGATACCCTCCCAGTCCCCCCATCCCAGTCACCTCAGAGAAGTGTCTGATGCCCTCCCAGTCACCCCATCCCAGTCACCCCATCCCAGTCACCCCATCCCAGTCACCCCATCCCAGTCACCTCAGAGAAGTGTCTGATGCCCTCCCAGTCACTCCATCCCAGTCACCTCAGAGAAGTGTCTGATGCCCTCCCAGTCACCCCATCCCAGTCACCCCATCCCAGTCACCTCAGAGAAGTGTCTGATGCCCTCCCAGTCACTCCATCCCAGTCACCTCAGAGAAGTGTCTGATGCCCTCCCAGTCACTCCATCCCAGTCACCCCATCCCAGTCACCTCAGAGAAGTGTCTGATGCCCTCCCAGTCACCCCATCCCAGTCACCTCAGAGAAGTGTCTAATACCCTCCCAGTCACCCCATCCCAGTCACCTCAGAGAAGTGTCTGTTACCCTCCCAGTCACCCCATCCCAGTCACCCCATCCCAGACACCTCAGAGAAGTGTCTGATACCCTCCCAGTCACCCCATCCCAGTCACCCCATCCCAGTCACCTCAGAGAAGTGTCTGATACCCTCCCCAGTCACCCCATCCCAGTCACTCCACCCCAGTCACCTCAGAGAAGTGTCTGATACCCTCCCAGTCACCCCATCCCAGTCACCTCAGAGAAGTGTCTGATGCCCTCCCAGTCACCCCATACCAGTCACCCCATCCCAGAAACCTCAGAGAAGTGTTTGATACCCTCCCAGTCACCCCATCCCAGTCACTCCACCCAGTCACCTCAGAGAAGTGTCTGATACCCTCCCAGTCACCCCATCCCAGTCACCTCAGAGAAGTGTCTGATACCCTCCCAGTCACCCCATCCCAGTCACCTCAGAGAAGTGTCTAATACCCTCCCCAGTCACCCCATCCCAGTCACCTCAGAGAAGTGTTTGATACCCTCCCAGTCACCCCATCCCAGTCACCTCAGAGAAGTGTCTGATACCCTCCCAGTCACCCCATCCCAGTCACCCCATCCCAGTCACCTCAGAGAAGTGTTTGATACCATCCCAGTCACCCCATCCCAGTCACCTCAGAGAAGTGTTTGATACCCTCCCAGTCACCCCATCCCAGTCACCTCAGAGAAGTGTCTGATACCCTCCCAGTCACCCCATCCCAGTCACCCCATCCCAGTCACCTCAGAGAAGTGTCTGATACCCTCCCAGTCACCCCATCCCAGTCACCCCATCCCAGTCACCTCAGAGAAGTGTTTGATACCCTCCCAGTCACCCCATCCCAGTCACCCCATCCCAGTCACCTCAGAGAAGTGTCTGTTACCCTCCCAGTCACCCCATCCCAGTCACCTCAGATAAGTGTCTGATACCCTCCCCAGTCACCCCATCCCAGTCACCCCATCCCAGTCACCTCAGAGAAGTGTTTGATACCCTCCCAGTCACCCCATCCCAGTCACCCCCATCCCAGTCACCCCATCCCAGTCACCTCAGAGAAGTGTCTGATACCCTCCCAGTCACCCCATCCCAGTCACCCCATCCCAGTCACCTCAGAGAAGTGTTTGATACCCTCCCAGTCACCCCATCCCAGTCACCCCATCCCAGACACCCCATCCCAGTCACCTCAGAGAAGTGTTTGATACACTCCCAGTCACCCCATCCCAGTCACCCCATCCCAGTCACCCCATCCCAGTCACCTCAGAGAAGTGTCTGATACCCTCCCAGTCACCCCATCCCAGTCACCCCATCCCAGTCACCTCAGAGAAGTGTCTGTTACCCTCCCAGTCACCCCATCCCAGTCACCTCAGAGAAGTGTCTGTTACCCTCCCAGTCACCCCATCCCAGTCACCTCAGAGAAGTGTCTGATACCCTCCCAGTCACCCCATCCCAGTCACCCCATCCCAGACACCCCATCCCAGTCACCTCAGAGAAGTGTCTGTTACCCTCCCAGTCACCCCATCCCAGTCACCTCAGAGAAGTGTCTGTTACCCTCCCAGTCACCCCATCCCAGTCACCTCAGAGAAGTGTCTGATACCCTCCCAGTCACCCCATCCCAGTCACCCCATCCCAGTCACCTCAGAGAAGTGTCTGATGCCCTCCCAGTCACCCCATCCCAGTCACCTCAGAGAAGTGTCTGATACCCCTCCCAGTCACCCCATCCCAGTCACCCCATCCCAGTCACCCCATCCCAGTCACCTCAGAGAAGTGTCTGATGCCCTCCCAGTCACCCCATCCCAGTCACCCCATCCCAGTCACCCCATCCCAGTCACCCCATCCCAGTCACCCCATCCCAGTCACCCCATCCCAGTCACCCCATCCCAGTCACCTCAGAGACGTGTCTGATGCCCTCCCAGTCACCCCATCCCAGTCACCTCAGAGAAGTGTCTGATGCCCTCCCAGTCACCCCATCCCAGTCACCTCAGAGAAGTGTCTGATACCCTCCCAGTCACCCCATCCCAGTCACCTCAGAGAAGTGTCTGATGCCCTCCCAGTCACCCCATCCCAGTCACCTCAGAGAAGTGTCTGATACCCTCCCAGTCACCCCATCCCAGTCACCTCAGAGAAGTGTCTGATACCCTCCCAGTCACCCCATCCCAGTCACCCCATCCCAGTCACCCCATCCCAGTCACCTCAGAGAAGTGTTTGATACCCTCCCAGTCACCCCATCCCAGTCACCCCATCCCAGTCACCCCATCCCAGTCACCCCATCCCAGTCACCCCATCCCAGTCACCTCAGAGAAGTGTTTGATACCCTCCCAGTCACCCCATCCCAGTCACCCCATCCCAGTCACCTCAGAGAAGTGTTTGATACCCTCCCAGTCACCCCATCCCAGTCACCTCAGATAAGTGTTTGATACCCTCCCAGTCACCCCATCCCAATCCCCCAGATAAAAGCCCCTCTCTATTCTCACCAATAACCACCATTAAATCTGGAGTTACTATGAGGAACAATACAGATTCCTAATCTGTCAAGAACTCTTATTCATTTTACAATGGATTTGCAAATTCACACAAATATTGAATACATTTACATTGTAGAATAATGAAGTCCTTCATTCTCCCCTCCCAAACTAAATCCATCCCTCTCCACCAGCCCCTCCCAGTTCTCCCCCTTTACCTCTACCAAGCCAAGCTTATCCCAACCTCACATCTTTATACACCCTTGCCCCCCCCCATGCTAATCTTATCACCACCTTCCAGCCCTATTTTAAGGAACACCTTATCACCCCCTCTGCCCTCTGGACAGCCTCATTTCGTTGGGACATGGACTCTCCAAGGTGTCAAAAGCATTGGGTGGTGGACCGTTCTCGATACACACGGAAAACCCAGCAGTGTTGCAGTTCTTGACACAACCAGTGTGATCTTAAGAATAACTTAATAATTATTAAATTTGACTGATGCTTGCTGCCAAAAGGCATATAATATGATAAGTGGTTGAGCAACGAAACAACGGCAAGGTGACAGGAAGTTTGATGCTCTCTCCATCACGTAGAGGAGTGGGGGGGGTGTGGGGGGTGTTAGCAGTTAAGGTGAAACTGAGCCCTAGAGGCATGCAGCTTTGTGGAGGTGGGGGTGGAGAGAGAGAGAGAGAGAGAGAGAGAGAGAGAGAGAGAGATGAGAGAGAAACAGCCAATGAGAGGATGTGGTGAGAGAGAGAGAGAGAGAGAGAGAGAGAGAGAGAGAGAGAGAGAGAGAGAGAGAGAGAGAGAGAGAGAGAAACAGCCGACGAGAGGATGTGAGAGAGAGAGAGAGAGAGAGAGTGAGAGAGAGAGAGAGAGAGAGAGAGAGAGAGAGAGAGAAACAGCCGATGAGAGGATGTGGTGAGAGACACAGCACCCTGAGAGCTGAAACACAGGCAGGATGATGAGAAACAACGAATGTGTACCCTTCCATCTCACCACAACCCAAACCACCCCTCTGCTCTGCTCAGGTTTCTGCAAACACAACCGTTTGTCACAGGGGTGTTTGACTTGGGAGAATGTTCCATTTCTATCTGTGTCACACATGTTGTCACAGTCACATACACAGCTGTTTCTGTTGAATCTGGTGCAAAGAAATGACAAGTAGTGTAGCCTATCTAGTTTAGTATAGTGCCCAATGCACATACTGTGTAGTATCTCTCCTGGGTCATGTCTCTATGTTCTATGAATGTAGTTGTACATTATATACAGCTCCCTATACTGTTCTGAAATCAAGGAGATTCTGAGACTCAAGTCTCCACTAATGTTACTGTGAGTCCCTGGGAATATAGTGTTCTAGCTTCAGCAACGCTCATGATGCCTTCTGTTGATTTGGAAAGTGGAGAAGATAAAGATTCCTGTAACCAACTCACTGTAAATAGCAGCACCGCATTTAAACACGTGCTGAAACATGTTGTCCCTGTGAGAGTTAATGACTCTTAATGATAGTTTGTGTTTGTGATGGTTGGTTTTCGTACAGCGCCCTTTGCTGATCTGTCATAGAGTGGGCGCTGGCAGCACATTACCAGACAGACCAGACAGACCAGACAGACCAGACAGTACTAGACAGACCAGACAGTACTAGACAGTACGAGGCAGACCAGACAGACCAGACAGTACCAGACAGACCAGACAGTACCAGACAGACCAGACAGTACCAGACAGTACGAGGCAGACCAGACAGACCAGACAGTACCAGACAGACCAGACAGACCAGACAGTACCAGACAGACCAGACAGACCAGACAGTACCAGACAGACTAGACAGTACCAGACAATACCAGACAGACCAGACAGACCAGACAGTACCAGACAGACCAGACAGTACCAGAGGGTACTAGACAGACCAGACAGTACCAGACAAACCAGACAGTACCTGACAGACCAGACAGACTAGACAGTACTAGACAGACCAGACAGTACCAGACAGACCAGACAGTACTAGACAGTACCAGACAGACCAGACAGACCAGACAGACCAGACAGTACCAGACAGACCAGACAGTACTAGGCAGACCAGACAGACCAGACAGTACCAGACAGTACAAGACAGTACAAGACAGGACCAGACAGTACCAGACAGACCATACAATACCAGACAGACCAGACAGTACCAGACAGACCAGACAGTACCAGACAGACCAGACAGACCAGACAGACCAGACAATACCAGACAGTACCAGACAGACCAGACAGTACGAGGCAGACTAGACAGACCAGACAGTACTATACAGACCAGACAGACCATAGAGTACCAGACAGACCAGACAGTACTAGACAGACCAGACAGACTAGACAGACCAGACAGAAACAAGACAGTATGAGGCAGACCAGACAGACCAGACAGACCAGACTACCAGACTACCAGATAGTACCATGCAGTACTAGACAGACCAGACAGTACTAGAAAGACCAGACAGTACGAGACAGACCAGACAGACCAGACAGTACCAGACAGACCAGACAGTACCAGAGAGACCAGACAGTACTAGAAAGACCAGAAAGTACCAGACAGACCAGACAAACCAGACAATACCAGACAGTACTAGACAGTACTAGACAGACCAGACAGACCAGACAGTACCAGACAGTACTAGAAAGACCAGAAAGTACCAGACAGACCAGACAGACCAGACAGTACCAGACAGACCAGACAGTACCAGACAAACCAGACAAACCAGACAGTACCAGACAGACCAGACAGACCAGACAGACCAGACAGTACTAGACAGTACTAGACAGACCAGACAGACCAGACAGACCAGACAGTACTAGACAGTACTAGACAGACCAGACAGACCAGACAGACCAGACAGTACCAGACAGACCAGACAGACCAGACAGACCAGACAGACCAGACAGACCAGACAGACCAGACAGACCAGACAGACAAGACAGACCAGACAGTACCAGACAGTACCAGACAGACCAGACAGTACCTGACAGTACCAGACAGCCCAGACATTACAAGACAGTACCAGACAGTACCAGACAGACCAGACAGACCAGACAGTACCAGACAGTACCAGACAGCCCAGACATTACAAGACAGTACCAGACAGTACAAGACAGACCAGACAGACCAGACAGTACAAGACAGACCAGACAGACCAGACAGTACCAGACAGACCAGACAGTACCAGACAGACCAGACAGTACTAGACAGTACTAGACAGACCAGACAGTACCAGACAGACCAGACAGACCAGACAGACCAGACATTACAAGACAGTACCAGACAGTACCAGACAGTACCAGACAGACCAGACAGACCAGACAGTACCAGACAGACCAGACAGTACCAGACAGTACCAGACAGACCAGACAGACTAGACAGACCAGACAGACTAGACAGACCAGACAGACCAGACATTACAAGACAGTACCAGACAGTACCAGACAGACCAGACAGACCAGACAGACCAGACAGACCAGACAGACCAGACAGTACAAGACAGACCAGACAGACCAGACAGTACCAGACAGACTAGACAGTACCAGACAGTACCAGACAGACCAGACAGTACCAGACAGTACAAGACAGACCAGACAGACTAGACAGACCAGACAGACCAGACAGACTAAACAGACCAGACAGACCAGACATTACAAGACAGTACCAGACAGTACCAGACAGACCAGACAGACCAGACAGTACAAGACAGACCAGACAGACCAGACAGTACCAGACAGACTAGACAGACCAAACAGTACCAGACAGACCAGACAGACCAGACAGTACCAGACAGACCAGACAGACTAGACAGTACCAGACAGACCAGACAGACCAGACAGACCAGACAGACCAGACAGTACCAGACAGACCAGACAGACTAGACAGACCAGACAGACCAGACATTACAAGACAGTACCAGACAGTACCAGACAGACCAGACAGTACCAGACAGACCAGACAGACCAGACATTACAAGACAGTACCAGACAGTACCAGACAGACCAGACAGACCAGACAGACCAGACAGACCAGACATTACAAGACAGTACCAGACAGTACCAGACAGACCAGACAGTACCAGACAGTACCAGACAGACTACACAGACCAAACAGTACCAGACAGACCAGACAGACCAGACAGACCAGACAGACCAGACAGTACTAGACAGACCAGACATTACAAGACAGTACCAGACAGTACCAGACAGACCAGACAGACCAGACAGTACCAGACAGACCAGACAGACCCAGACAGTACCAGACAGACCAGACAGTACTAGGCAGACCAGACAGACCAGACAGACCAGACAGTACCAGACAGACCAGACAGACTAGACAGACCAGACAGACCAGACATTACAAGACAGTACCAGACAGTACCAGACAGACTACACAGACCAAACAGTACCAGACAGACCAGACAGACCAGACAGACCAGACAGTACCAGACAGACCAGACAGTACCAGACAGACCAGACAGACTACACAGACCAGACAGACCAGACAGACCAGACAGACTAGACAGTATCAGACAGGCCAGACAGTACTAGACAGACTAGACAGACCACACAGACCAGACAGTACCAGACAGACCAGACAGACCAGACAGTACCAGACAGACCAGACATTACAAGACAGTACCAGACAGACCAGACAGACCAGACAGTACCAGACAGACCAGACATTACAAGACAGTACCAGACAGTACCAGACAGACCAGACAGACCAGACAGTACCAGACAGACCAGACAGACCCAGACAGTACCAGACAGACCAGACAGTACTAGGCAGACCAGACAGACCAGACAGACCAGACAGTACCAGACAGACCAGACAGACTAGACAGACCAGACAGACCAGACATTACAAGACAGTACCAGACAGACTACACAGACCAAACAGTACCAGACAGACCAGACAGACCAGACAGACCAGACAGTACCAGACAGACCAGACAGTACCAGACAGACCAGACAGACTACACAGACCAGACAGACCAGACAGACCAGACAGACTAGACAGTATCAGACAGGCCAGACAGTACTAGACAGACTAGACAGACCAGACAGACCAGACAGTACCAGACAGTACCAGACAGACTCGACAGACTAGACAGTACCTGACAGTACCAGACAGACCAGACAGTACTAGACAGACCAGACAGTACTAGACAGACCAGACAGACTAGACAGACTAGACAGTACTAGACAGACCAGACAGTACCAGACAGACTAGACAGTACCAGACAGACCAGACAGACCAGACAGACTAGACAGACCAGACAGTACCAGACAGACCAGACAGTACCAGACAGACCATACAGTACCAGACAGTACCAGACAGACTGGACAGTACCAGACAGACCAGACAGACCAGACAGACCAGACAGACCAGACAGTACCAGACAGACCATACAGTACCAGACAGACCAGACAGACCAGACAGTACCCGAAAGTACCAGACAGTACTAGACAGACCAGACAGTACCAGACAGTACCAGACAGACCAGACAATACCAGACAGACCAGACAGACCAGACAGACCAGACAGACCATACTGGACAGACTAGACAGTACCAGACAGACGAGACAGACCAGACAGTACCAGACAGACCAGGCAGTACCAGACAGATCAGAAAGTACTAGACAGACCAGACAATACCAGACAGACCAGACAGTACTAGAGAGACCAGACGGTACTAAACAGAACAGACAGGAGCAGACAGACCAGACAGACCAGACAGACCAGACAGTACCAGACAGTACCAGAGAGTACCAGACAGACCAGACAGACCAGACAGACCAGACAGTACCAGAGAGTACCAGACAGACCAGAAGTACAAAACAGAACAGACAGGAGCAGACAGACCAGACAGTACCAGACAGACCAGACAGTACCAGACAGACCAGACAGACCAGACAGTCCCAGAGAGTACCAGACAGACCAGACAGACCAGACAGTACCAGAGAGTACCAGACAGACCAGACAGACCAGACAGTACTAAACAGAACAGACAGGAGCAGACAGACCAGACAGACCAGACAGTACCAGACAGATCAGACAGTACCAGACAGTACCAGACAGTACCAGACAGTACAAGACAGACCAGACAGACCAGACAGACCAGACAGTACAAGACAGACCAGACAGACCAGACAGTACCAGACAGACCAGACAGACCAGACAGTACTAGACAGACCAGACAGTACCAGACAGACCATACAGTACCAGACAGACCGGGCAGACCAGACAGACCAGACAGACCGGGCAGACCAGACAGACCAGACAGTACTGGACAGACTAGACAGTACCAGACAGATCAGACAGTACTAGACAGACCAGACAATACCAGACAGTACCAGACAGACCAGACAGTACCAGACAGACCAGAGGGTACCAGACAGACTAGACAGTACCAGACAGACCGGGCAGACCAGACAGACCAGACAGTACTGGACAGACTAGACAGTACCAGACAGATCAGACAGTATTAGACAGACCAAACAGGACCAGACAGTACACGAAAGTACCAGACAGTACTAGACAGACCAGACAGTACCAGACAGACCAGACAGTACCAGACAGACCAGACAATACCAGACAGACCAGACAGACCAGACAGACCAGACAGACCAGACTGGACAGACTAGACAGTACCAGACAGACGAGACAGACCAGACAGTACCAGACAGACCAGGCAGTACCAGACAGATCAGACAGTACTAGACAGACCAGACAATACCAGACAGACCAGACAGTACTAGAGAGACCAGACGGTACTAAACAGAACAGACAGGAGCAGACAGACCAGACAGTACCAGACAGACCAGACAGACCAGACATTACAAGACAGTACCAGACAGTACCAGACAGACCAGACAGACCAGACAGACCAGACATTACAAGACAGTACCAGACAGTACCAGACAGACCAGACAGTACCAGACAGACCAGACAGTACCAGACAGTACCAGACAGTACCAGACAGACCAGACAGACCAGACAGTACCAGACAGACCAGACATTACAAGACAGTACCAGACAGTACCAGACAGACCAGACAGACCAGACAGTACCAGACAGACCAGACAGACCCAGACAGTACCAGACAGACCAGACAGTACTAGACAGACCAGACAGTACTAGACAGACCAGACAGACCAGACAGACTAGACAGTACTAGACAGACCAGACAGTACCAGACAGACTAGACAGTACCAGACAGACCAGACATTACAAGACAGTACCAGACAGTACCAGACAGACCAGACAGACCAGACAGTACCAGACAGACCAGACAGACCAGACAGACCCAGACAGTACCAGACAGACCAGACAGTACTAGGCAGACCAGACAGACCAGACAGACCAGACAGTACCAGACAGACCAGACAGACTAGACAGACCAGACAGACCAGACATTACAAGACAGTACCAGACAGTACCAGACAGACCAGACAGTACCAGACAGACCAGACAGACCAGACAGACCAGACAGTACCAGACAGGCCAGACAGACCAGACAGTACCAGACAGACCAGAGGGACCAGACAGACTAGACAGACTAGACAGACTAGACAGTACCAGACAGGCCAGACAGTACTAGACAGACTAGACAGACCAGACAGACTAGACAGTACTAGACAGACCAGACAGTACCAGACAGTACCAGACAGACTCGACAGACTAGACAGTACCTGACAGTACCAGACAGACCAGACAGTAATAGACAGACCAGACAGACTAGACAGACTAGACAGTACTAGACAGACCAGACAGTACCAGACAGACTAGACAGTACCAGACAGACCAGACAGACCAGACAGACTAGACAGACCAGACAGTACCAGACAGACCAGACAGTACCAGACAGACCATACAGTACCAGACAGTACCAGACAGACTGGACAGTACCAGACAGACCAGACAGACCAGACAGACTAGACAGACCAGACAGTACCAGACAGACCGGACAGTACCAGACAGACCATACAGTACCAGACAGACCAGACAGACCAGACAGTACCCGAAAGTACCAGACAGTACTAGACAGACCAGACAGTACCAGACAGACCAGACAGTACCAGACAGACCAGACAATACCAGACAGACCAGACAGACCAGACAGACCAGACAGTACTGGACAGACTAGACAGTACCAGACAGACGAGACAGACCAGACAGTACCAGACAGACCAGGCAGTACCAGACAGATCAGACAGTACTAGACAGACCAGACAATACCAGACAGACCAGACAGTACTAGAGAGACCAGACGGTACTAAACAGAACAGACAGGAGCAGACAGACCAGACAGACCAGACAGACCAGACAGTACCAGACAGTACCAGAGAGTACCAGACAGACCAGACAGACCAGACAGACCAGACAGTACCAGAGAGTACCAGACAGACCAGAAGTACAAAACAGAACAGACAGGAGCAGACAGACCAGACAGACCAGACAGTACCAGACAGTACCAGACAGACCAGACAGACCAGACAGTACCAGAGAGTACCAGACAGACCAGACAGACCAGACAGTACCAGAGAGTACCAGACAGACCAGACAGACCAGACAGTACTAAACAGAACAGACAGGAGCAGACAGACCAGACAGACCAGACAGTACCAGACAGACCAGACAGTACCAGACAGTACCAGACAGTACCAGACAGTACCAGACAGTACCAGACAGACCAGACAGACCAGACAGTACAAGACAGACCAGACAGACCAGACAGACCAGACAGTACAAGACAGACCAGACAGACCAGACAGTACCAGACAGACCAGACAGACCAGACAGTACTAGACAGACCAGACAGTACCAGACAGACCAGACAGACCGGGCAGACCAGACAGACCAGACAGACCGGGCAGACCAGACAGACCAGACAGACCAGACAGACCAGACAGACCAGACAGACCGGGCAGACCAGACAGACCAGACAGACCAGACAGACCAGACAGACCAGACAGTACTAAACAGAACAGACAGGAGCAGACAGACCAGACAGACCAGACAGTACCAGACAGATCAGACAGTACCAGACAGTACCAGACAGTACCAGACAGTACCAGACAGTACCAGACAGACCAGACAGACCAGACAGTACAAGACAGACCAGACAGACCAGACAGACCAGACAGTACAAGACAGACCAGACAGACCAGACAGTACCAGACAGACCAGACAGACCAGACAGTACTAGACAGACCAGACAGTACCAGACAGACCAGACAGACCGGGCAGACCAGACAGACCAGACAGTACCAGACAGACCATACAGTACTAGACAGACCAAACAGTACCAGACAGACCAGACAGTACCAGACAGACCGGGCAGACCAGACAGACCAGACAGACCGGGCAGACCAGACAGACCAGACAGTACTGGACAGACTAGACAGTACCAGACAGACCAGACAGACGAGACAGACCAGACAGTACCAGACAGACCAGACAGTACCAGACAGATCAGACAGTACTAGACAGACCAGACAATACCAGACAGTACCAGACAGACCAGACAGTACCAGACAGACCAGAGGGTACCAGACAGACTAGACAGTACTGGACAGACCAGACAGACCATACAGTATTAGACAGACCAAACAGGACCAGACAGACCAGGCAGTACCAGACAGACCAGACAGTACTAGACAGACCAGACAGACCAGACAGTACCAGACAGACCAGACAGACCAGACAGTACAAGACAGACCAGACAGACCAGACAGACCAGGCAGTACCAGACAGACCAGACAGTACCAGAGAGACCAGACAGTACCAGACAGTACTAGACAGACCAGACAGTACACGAAAGTACCAGACAGTACTAGACAGACCAGACAGACCAGACAGTACCAGACAGTACCAGACAGACCAGACAATACCAGACAGACCAGACAGACCAGACAGACCAGACAGTACTGGACAGACTAGACAGTACCAGACAGACGAGACAGACCAGACAGTACCAGACAGACCAGGCAGTACCAGACAGATCAGAAAGTACTAGACAGACCAGACAATACCAGACAGACCAGACAGTACTAGAGAGACCAGACGGTACTAAACAGAACAGACAGGAGCAGACAGACCAGACAGACCAGACAGTACCAGAGAGTACCAGACAGACCAGACAGACCAGACAGACCAGACAGTACCAGAGAGTACCAGACAGACCAGAAGTACAAAACAGAACAGACAGGAGCAGACAGACCAGACAGTACCAGACAGTACCAGACAGTACCAGACAGACCAGACAGTACCAGAGAGTACCAGACAGACCAGACAGACCAGACAGTACCAGAGAGTACCAGACAGACCAGACAGACCAGACAGTACTAAACAGAACAGACAGGAGCAGACAGACCAGACAGACCAGACAGTACCAGACAGATCAGACAGTACAAGACAGTACCAGACAGTACCAGACAGTACCAGACAGTACCAGACAGACCAGACAGACCAGACAGTACAAGACAGACCAGACAGACCAGACAGTACCAGACAGACCAGACAGTACCAGACAGACCAGACAGACCAGACAGTACTAGACAGACCAGACAGACCAGACAGTACCAGACAGACCAGACAGTACCAGACAGACCAGACAGACCAGACAGACCAGACAGTACCAGACAGTACCAGACAGTACTAGACAGACCAAACAATACCAGACAGTACTGGACAGACTAGACAGTACCAGACAGACGAGACAGACCAGACAGTACCAGACAGACCAGGCAGTACCAGACAGATCAGACAGTACTAGACAGACCAGACAATACCAGACAGTACCAGACAGACCAGACAGTACCAGACAGACCAGAGGGTACCAGACAGACCAGACAGACTAGACAGACTAGACAGTACCAGACAGACCAGACAGACCAGACAGTACCAGACAGACCAGACAGTACCAGACAGACTAGACAGTACTGGACAGACCAGACAGACCATACAGTATTAGACAGACCAAACAGGACCAGACAGACCAGGCAGTACCAGACAGACCAGACAGTACCAGAGAGACCAGACAGTACCAGACAGTACTAGACAGACCAGACAGTACCCGAAAGTACCAGACAGTACTAGACAGACCAGACAGACCAGACAGTACCAGACAGACCAGACAGACCAGACAGTACCAGACAGACCAGACAGAACTTGACAGACCAGACACTTCCAGACAGTACTAGACAGTACCAGACAGACCAGAGGGTACGAGACAGACCAGACAGTCCCAGACAGACCAGACAGACCACAAAGCATCAGACAGACCAGACAATCCC
This sequence comes from Oncorhynchus masou masou, assembly GCF_036934945.1. Taxonomy (NCBI): domain Eukaryota; kingdom Metazoa; phylum Chordata; class Actinopteri; order Salmoniformes; family Salmonidae; genus Oncorhynchus; species Oncorhynchus masou. The sequence continues at coordinate 178,288 of NW_027000955.1, forward strand.
AGACAGACCAGACAGACCAGAAAGTACCAGACAGACCGGACAGTACAAGACAGACCAGAGGGTACTAGACAGACCATACAGACCATACAGACCAGACAGTACTAGACAGACCAGACAGTTCCAGACAGACCAGACAATACCAGACGGACCAGACAGTACGAGACAGACCAGACAGTACGAGACAGACCAGACAATACCAGACAGACCAGACAGACCAGACAGTACGAGACAGACCGGAAAGTACCAGACAGACCAGACAGACCAGGCAGAACCAGGCAGACTAGACAGACCAGACAATAACAGACAGTACCAGACAGTACCAGACAGACCAGGCAGTACCAGATAGTACCAGGCAGACCAGACAGTCCAGGCAGTACCAGACAGACCAGACAGACCAGACAGTACCAGGCAGACCAGACAGTCCAGGCAGTACCAGACAGACCAGACAGTACCAGACAGTACCAGACAGTGTGAGACAGACCAGACAGACCAGTTAGTACTAGACAGACCAGACAATACCAGACAGTACCAGACAGACCAGGCAGTACCAGATAGTACCAGGCAGACCAGACAGTCCAGGCAGTACCAGACAGACCGAACAAACCAGACAGACCACACAGACCAGACAATAACAAACAGACCAGGCAGACGCGGCAGACCAGACAGTACTAGACAGTACCAGACAGACGAGACAGACCAGACAGTACCAGACAGACCAGGCAGTACCAGACAGACCAGGCAGTACCAGACAGATCAGAAAGTACTAGACAGACCAGACAGTACCAGACAGACCAGGCAGTACCAGACAGATCAGAAAGTACTAGACAGACCAGACAATACCAGACAGACCAGACAGTACTAGAGAGACCAGACAGTACTAAACAGAACAGACAGGAGCAGACAGACCAGACAGACCAGACAGACCAGACAGTACCAGACAGTACCAGAGAGTACCAGACAGACCAGACAGACCAGACAGACCAGACAGTACCAGAGAGTACCAGACAGACCAGAAGTACAAAACAGAACAGACAGGAGCAGACAGACCAGACAGTACCAGACAGACCAGACAGGACCAGACAGACCAGACAGTACCAGAGAGTACCAGACAGACCAGACAGACCAGACAGTACCAGAGAGTACCAGACAGACCAGACAGACCAGACAGACCAGACAGACCAGACAGTACTAAACAGAACAGACAGGAGCAGACAGACCAGACAGACCAGACAGTACCAGACAGATCAGACAGTACAAGACAGTACCAGACAGTACCAGACAGTACCAGACAGTACCAGACAGTACCAGACAGTAAAAGACAATACCAGACAGACCAGACAGACCAGACAGTACAAGACAGACCAGACAGACCAGACAGTACCAGACAGACCAGACAGACCAGACAGTACTAGACAGACCAGACAGTACCAGACAGACCAGACAGTACTAGACAGACCAGACAGTACCAGACAGACCAGACAGACCAGACAGTACCAGACAGACCGGGCAGACCAGACAGACCAGACAGACCGGGCAGACCAGACAGACCAGACAGTACTGGACAGACTAGACAGTACCAGACAGACCAGACAGACGAGACAGACCAGACAGTACCAGACAGACCAGACAGTACCAGACAGATCAGACAGTACTAGACAGACCAGACAATACCAGACAGTACCAGACAGACCAGACAGTACCAGACAGACCAGAGGGTACCAGACAGACTAGACAGTACTGGACAGACCAGACAGACCAGACAGACCGGGCAGACCAGACAGACCAGACAGTACTGGACAGACTAGACAGACCAAACAGGACCAGACAGACCAGGCAGTACCAGACAGACCAGACAGTACCAGAGAGACCAGACAGTACCAGACAGTACTAGACAGACCAGACAGTACACGAAAGTACCAGACAGTACTAGACAGACCAGACAGACCAGACAGTACCAGACAGTACCAGACAGACCAGACAATACCAGACAGACCAGACAGACCAGACAGACCAGACAGTACTGGACAGACTAGACAGTACCAGACAGACGAGACAGACCAGACAGTACCAGACAGTACCAGACAGACCAGGCAGTACCAGACAGATCAGAAAGTAATAGACAGACCAGACAATACCAGACAGACCAGACAGTACTAGAGAGACCAGACGGTACTAAACAGAACAGACAGGAGCAGACAGACCAGACAGACCAGACAGACCAGACAGTACCAGACAGTACCAGAGAGTACCAGACAGACCAGACAGACCAGACAGACCAGACAGTACCAGAGAGTACCAGACAGACCAGAAGTACAAAACAGAACAGACAGGAGCAGACAGACCAGACATTACCAGACAAACTAGACAGTATTAGACAGACCAGACAGACCAGACAGACCAGACAGTACCAGAGAGACCAGACAGTACCAGACAGACCAGACAGATCAGACAGTACAAGACAGTACCAGACAGTACCAGACAGTACCAGACAGTACCAGACAGTACAAGACAGTACCAGACAGTACCAGACAGTACCAGACAATACCAGACAGACCAGACAGACCAGACAGTACCAGACAGACCAGACAGACCAGACAGTACAAGACAGACCAGACAGACCAGACAGTACCAGACAGACCAGACAGACCAGACAGTACAAGACAGACCAGACAGACCAGACAGTACCAGACAGACCAGACAGTACCAGACAGATCAGACAGTACTAGACAGACCAGACAATACCAGACAGTACCAGACAGACCAGACAGTACCAGACAGACCAGAGGGTACCAGACAGACCAGACAGACTAGACAGACCAGACATTACCAGACAAACTAGACAGTACTGGACAGACCAGACAGACCATACAGTATTAGACAGACCAAACAGGACCAGACAGACCAGGCAGTACCAGACAGACCAGACAGTACCAGAGAGACCAGACAGTACCAGACAGTACTAGACAGACCAGACAGTACCCGAAAGTACCAGACAGTACTAGACAGACCAGACAGACCAGACAGTACCAGACAGACCAGACAGTACCAGACAGACCAGACAGTACTTGACAGACCAGACACTTCCAGACAGTACTAGACAGTACCAGACAGACCAGAGGGTACGAGACAGACCAGACAGTCCCAGACAGACCAGACAGACCACAAAGCATCAGACAGACCAGACAATCCCAGACAGACCAGACAGACCAGAAAGTACCAGACAGACCGGACAGTACAAGACAGACCAGAGGGTACTAGACAGACCATACAGACCATACAGACCAGACAGTACTAGACAGACCAGACAGTTCCAGACAGACCAGACAATACCAGACGGACCAGACAGTACGAGACAGACCAGACAGTACGAGACAGACCAGACAATACCAGACAGACCAGACAGACCAGACAGTACGAGACAGACCGGAAAGTACCAGACAGACCAGACAGACCAGGCAGAACCAGGCAGACTAGACAGACCAGACAATAACAGACAATACCAGACAGTACCAGACAGACCAGGCAGTACCAGACAGTACCAGGCAGACCAGACAGTCCAGGCAGTACCAGACAGACCAGACAGACCAGACAGTACCAGGCAGACCAGACAGTCCAGGCAGTACCAGACAGACCAGACAGTACCAGACAGTACCAGACAGTGTGAGACAGACCAGACAGACCAGTTAGTACTAGACAGACCAGACAATACTAGACAGTACCAGACAGACCGAACAAACCAGACAGACCACACAGACCAGACAATAACAAACAGACCAGGCAGACGCGGCAGACCAGACAGTACTAGACCGTACTAGACAGTACCAGACAGACGAGACAGACCAGACAGTACCAGACAGACGAGACAGACCAGACAGATCAGAAAGTACTAGACAGACCAGACAATACCAGACAGACCAGACAGTACTAGAGAGACCAGACAGTACTAAACAGAACAGACAGGACCAGACAGACCAGACAGACCAGACAGTACCAGACAGTACCAGAGAGTACCAGACAGACCAGACAGACCAGACAGACCAGACAGTACCAGAGAGTACCAGACAGACCAGAAGTACAAAACAGAACAGACAGGAGCAGACAGACCAGACAGTACCAGACAGACCAGACAGGACCAGACAGACCAGACAGTACCAGAGAGTACCAGACAGACCAGACAGTACCAGAGAGTACCAGACAGACCAGACAGACCAGACAGACCAGACAGTACTAAACAGAACAGACAGGAGCAGACAGACCAGACAGACCAGACAGTACCAGACAGACCAGACAGTACCAGACAGTACCAGACAGTACCAGACAGTACCAGACAGTACCAGACAGTACCAGACAATACCAGACAGACCAGACAGACCAGACAGTACAAGACAGACCAGACAGACCAGACAGTACCAGACAGACCAGACAGACCAGACAGTACAAGACAGACCAGACAGACCAGACAGTACCAGACAGACCAGACAGTACCAGACAGACCGGGCAGACCAGACAGACCAGACAGACCGGGCAGACCAGACAGACCAGACAGTACAAGACAGACCAGACAGACCAGACAGTACCAGACAGACCAGACAGACCAGACAGTACAAGACAGACCAGACAGACCAGACAGTACCAGACAGACCAGACAGACCAGACAGACCAGACAGTACCAGACAGACCATACAGTACTAGACAGACCAAACAGTACCAGACAGACCGGGCAGACCAGACAGACCAGACAGTACCAGACAGACGAGACAGACCAGACAGTACCAGACAGACCAGACAGTACCAGACAGACCAGACAGACGAGACAGACCAGACAGTACCAGACAGACCAGGCAGTACCAGACAGATCAGAAAGTACTAGACAGACCAGACAGACCAGACAGACCAGACAGACCAGACAGTACCAGACAGTACCAGACAGTACCAGACAGTACTAGACAGACGAGACAGACCAGACAGTACCAGACAGACCAGGCAGTACCAGACAGATCAGAAAGTACTAGACAGTACCAGACAGACCAGACAGACGAGACAGACCAGACAGTACCAGACAGACCAGACAGTACTAGAGAGACCAGACAGTACTAAACAGAACAGACAGGAGCAGACAGACCAGACAGACCAGACAGACCAGACAGTACCAGACAGTACCAGAGAGTACCAGACAGACCAGACAGACCAGACAGACCAGACAGTACCAGAGAGTACCAGACAGACCAGAAGTACAAAACAGAACAGACAGGAGCAGACAGACCAGACAGTACCAGACAGACCAGACAGACCAGAGGGTACGAGACATACCAGACAGACCAGAAAGTACCAGACAGACCAGACAATACCAGACAGTACTCGACAGACCATACAGTGCTCGACAGACCAGACAGACCAGACAGTACCAGACAGACAGACCAGGCAGTACCAGACAGTACCAGGCAGACCAGATAGTCCAGACAGTACTATACAGACCAGACAGTACCAGACAGACCAGACAGACCAGGCAGTACCAGACAGTACCAGACAGACCAGGCAGTACCAGACAGTACCAGGCAGACCAGATAGTCCAGACAGTACTATACAGACCAGACAGTACCAGACAGAACAGACATTACCAGACAGACCAGACAGACCAGACAGTACCAGACAGACCAGACAGTACCAGACAGACCAGACAGTACCAGACAGACCAGAGGGTACTAGACAGACCAGACAGTACCAGACAGACCAGACAGTACCTGACAGAACAGACAGTACTCGACAGTCCAGACAGACCAGACAGTACCAGACAGACCAGACAGACCAGACAGTACCAGACAGTACCAGACAGACCAGACAGTACTAGACAGTACTAGACAGTACCAGACAGACCAGAGGGTACCAGACAGACCAGATAGACCAGGCAGACCAGACAGACCAGACAGTACCAGGCAGACCAGACAATACCAGACAGTACCAGACAATACCAGACAGTACCAGACAGTACTAGACAATACCAGACAGACCAGACAGTACCTGGCAGACCAGACAGACCAAACAGTACCAGACAGACCAGACAGTACTAGACAGACCAGACAGACCAGACAGACCAGACAGTACTAGACAGACCAGACAGTACTAGACAGACCAGACAGTACCAGACAGACCATACAGTACCAGACAGACCAGACAGTACCAGACAGACCAGACAGTACCAGACAGTACTAGACAGACCAGGAAGACCAGACAGACAAGACAGTACTAGACAGTATGAGACAGACAAGACAGACCAGACAGTACTAGACAGACCAGACAGTACCAGACAGTACCAGAGGGTACTAGACAGACCAGATATAACCAGACAGACCAGACAGTACTAGACAGACCAGACAGTACCAGACAGACCAGACAGTACTCGGCAGACCATACAGTGCTCGACAGACCAGACAGACCAGACAGTACCAGACAGTACCAGAGGGTGCTAGACAGACCAGAAAGTACCAGACAGACCAGACAGACCAGAGGGTACTAGACAGACCAGACAGACCAGACAGTACTAGACAGACTAGACAGACCAGACAGACCAGACAGTACCAGACAGACCAGAGGGTACTAGACAGACCAGACCGACCATACAGACCAGACAGTACTAGACAGACCAGACAGTAGCAGACAGACAAGACAATACCACACAGACCAGACAGTACTAGACAGACTGGACAGTACCAGACAGACCAGACAGACCAGACAGACCAGACAGTACCAGGCAGACCAGACAATATCAGACAGACCAGACAGTACCAGACAATACCAGACAGTACCAGACAGACCAGGCAGTACAAGACAGACCAGACAGTATGAGACAGACCAGACAGACCAGACAGTACCAGACAGACCAGAGGGTACTAGACAGTACCAGACAGTACTAGACAATACCAGACAGTACCAGACAGACCAGAGGGTACCAGACAGACCAGACAGACCAGACAGTACCAGACAGACCAGACAGTACCAGACAGACTATACAAACCAGACAGTCCAGACAGACCAGACAGTACCAGACAGACCAGACAGTACCAGACAGACTAGACAGTATCAGACTGACCAGACAGTACCAGACAGACTAGACAGTACCAGACTGACCAGACAGTACCAGACAGACCAGACAGTACCAGACTGACCAGACAGTACCAGACAGACCAGACAGACCAGACAGACCAGACAGTACCAGACAGACTATACAGTACCAGACAGACCAGACAGTACCAGACAGACCAGACAGTACCAGACAGACCAGACAGTACCAGACAGACTAGACAGTACCAGACTGACCAGACAGTACCAGACAGACCAGACAGTACCAGACAGACTATACAAACCAGACAGTCCAGACAGACCAGACAGTACCAGACAGACCAGACAGTACCAGACAGACTAGACAGTACCAGACTGACCAGACAGACCAGACAGACCAGACAGACCAGACAGTACCTGACAGTACCAGACAGACCAGACAGTACCAGACAGATTCGACAGACTAGACAGTACCAGACAGACCAGACAGTACCAGACAGTACCAGACAGACCAGACAGACTAGAAAGTACCAGACAGACCAGACAGACTAGACAGACCAGACAGACTAGACAGACTAGACAGACTAGACAGACCAGACAGACCAGACAGACTAGACAGACTAGACAGACCAGACAGTACCAGACAGTACTAGACAGACCAGACAGACTAGACAGACTAGACAGACTAGACAGACCAGACAGACTAGACAGACTAGACAGACCAGACAGTACCAGACAGACGAGACAGACCAGACAGACCAGACAGACTAGACAGACTAGACAGACCAGACAGTACCAGACAGTACCAGACAGACTAGACAGACTAGACAGACCAGAAAGTCTGCTGCTCCTCCAGACCTACTGTCTTCTCCAGGCTTATTTTTGTTTTGTTTTATATAACTATGAAATGCTCAAAGGCTAATTTCTTTCACATTTATAAAACAAACATTATCCCTTAGGACTTGCACAGCAGATACTTCCCTTGTTTAAGCATATGTTGTAGAACAGTGGTGTTGACAACAATTGACCAAATCTCCAGGCTCATCTTTTCAGAATCACAATTTTGAGATAAATATTCTTTAAAGTCACAGAGAGCTATTGTAAGAAACTACATCAGATAATTTTTCAGTTAATATCCATTTATTGACAATTTTATATATATATATATATATATATACACACTTTTGGAGAGTTTGAAATTGGGATCCTTTGCTCCAAACAAGGGCATTTCCAGACTGACTGAAATAAATAACATTCAATGTATTTATAAAATTCCCAAAACAAGTATATTCTCTATAAAAAAATATAAAAAATACATTTTCCATGCCGGACAAGGATTGTCTCGACTTTCAAGATTCTCTGATCTAATTTCCTGCTATTCTACACATTTTGAAATGAGACAGAGAAAAATCTGCAGTTTTAATGTTAATTTCCTGTTATTCTAAATATTTATTTCATGACTTACGGCGTGTTAATATGCTATCTGGGGGACCCGATGGAGGGTTAAACATACACTGAAAGAAAAGAAGAGTGGGAACTTCATGATTGGTTCCTGTAAAAAGGACTGAAAAAGTGGAAACTACAGGTGTCACCACGTTTAAAATAAAACATCTCAAAGTAATACTAAAGTGGGTGTATACACACATGTAACAGATCCAGTGGCAGTACCAGTCTCAGGTTTAGCCTGACCTCTAGTGGTTATGAGTGGTAGTACACCAGTCTCAGGTTTAGCCTGACCTCTAGTGGTTATGAGTGGTAGTACACCAGTCTCAGGCTTAGCATGTCCTCTAGTGGTTATGAGTGGTAGTACACCAGACCCAGGTTTAGCCTGACCTCTAGTGGTTATGAGTGGTACGGCCTATTTTCTTTACTGCCAATGCTTCCTATGGAGCATCTTGAGTTCTTCAAGCTGATGACTATTCTGTAGGGACTTGGTGAGAGTGAAGAGGCATTGTTCAAGAGGTTCTGATAGCCACAACATATTTAATAAAAATCACATTTTTTATTAATTACAATAATTACAAACAGTAGAAAGAAACAAAAATTAACAAAATGAGTCGATACGATACAGAAGCAACAGTGTTAATAGTGGAGTTTATCTGGTACAGCAGGAAGACAATTTGTCAGTGGAAGAACAATGGAGTGGCTGTTGAATTGACTCAGTTTAAATAAAAATCTACCTGTAGCTGACTACAAGGAAAGAAGAACCCTGACCTCACAGATGCTTGTGTCTGTTTCTCTGTGGGAGGGGAGGGGGGTCCTCATATCCACAGCAACCAGTCCCTCAGCTCCACAACAACCAGTCCCTCTTAGCTCCACAACAACCAGTCCCTCTTAGCTCCACAACAACCAGTCCCTCTTAGCTCCACAACAACCAGTCCCTCAGCTCCACAACAACCAGTTCCTCTTAGCTCCACAACAACCAGTTCCTCTTAGCTCCACAACAACCAGTCCCTCAGCTCCACAGCAACCAGTCCCTCTTAGCTCCACAGCAACCAGTCCCTCTTAGCTCCACAACAACCAGTCCCTCTTCGCTCCACAACAACCAGTCCCTCTTAGCTCCACAACAACCAGTCCCTCTTAGTTCCACAACAACCAGTCCCTCTTAGCTCCACAACAACCAGTCCCTCAGCTCCACAACAACCAGTCCCTCAGCTCCACAACAACCAGTCCCTCAGCTCCACAACAACCAGTCCCTCAGCTCCACAACAACCAGTTCCTCTTCGCTCCACAACAACCAGTCCCTCTTAGTTCCACAACAACCAGTCCCTCTTAGCTCCACAACAACCAGTCCCTCAGCTCCACAACAACCAGTCCCTCTTAGCTCCACAACAACCAGTCCCTCTTAGCTCCACAACAACCAGTTCCTCTTAGCTCCACAACAACCAGTCCCTCTTAGCTCCACAACAACCAGTTCCTCTTAGCTCCACAACAACCAGTCCCTCAGCTCCACAACAACCAGTCCCTCTTCGCTCCACAACAACCAGTCCCTCAGCTCCACAACAACCAGTCCCTCTTAGCTCCACAACAACCAGTTCCTCTTAGCTCCACAACAACCAGTCCCTCTTAGCTCCACAACAACCAGTCCCTCTTAGCTCCACAACAACCAGTCCCTCTTAGCTCCACAACAACCAGTCCCTCTTAGCTCCACAACAACCAGTCCCTCTTAGCTCCACAACAACCAGTCCCTCTTAGCTCCACAACAACCAGTCCCTCTTAGCTCCACAACAACCAGTCCCTCTTCGCTCCACAACAACCAGTCCCTCTTAGCTCCACAACAACCAGTCCCTCTTAGCTCCACAACAACCAGTCCCTCTTCGCTCCACAGCAACCAGTCCCTCTTAGCTCCACAGCAAGCAGTCCCTCTTCGCTCCACAACAACCAGTCCCTCTTAGCTCCACAACAACCAGTTCCTCTTCGCTCCTCAACAACCAGTCCCTCTTCGCTCCACAACAACCAGTCCCTCTTAGCTTCACAACAACCAATCCCTCTTCACTCCACAACAACCAGTCCCTCTTAGTTCCACAACAACCAGTCCCTCTTAGTTGTAGAGTGGTTCAACTTGACATAGATTGTACAGTATAGTACATTCCCTGAACAAAAGCAGGATCTAGATTATACAGCTCTATCTGAACAGATGCAGGCAAACATAGTCAATCCCATTGATTCTTGATGACAGTCCCATTGATTCTTGATGACCATCCCATTGATTCATGACGACAGTCCCATTGATTCTTGATGACCATCCCATTGATTCATGATGACAGTCCCTTTGATTCATGACGACAGCTCCTTTGATTCATGATGACAGTCCCATTGATTCATGATGACAGTCCCTTTGATTCATGATGACAGTCCCTTTGATTCATGACGACAGCCCCTTTGATTCTTGATGATAGTCCCGGCGATTTTTACACAGTTAATGATTGAAACATGACGACAGTCCTTTTCCATAGATGCTGAAGACCTAAGGGCTGTTTGGCGGTTCAGAGTTAAGGGGCCAGTTTCCCAGACCCAGGTTAATTAAGACCAATCCTGGACTGAAAAATAGATTTTAAATTGAAAGTGTTTTTAGTCCATGCAGTACTGGGCTTTTAATCTGAATGCCGGAAACTGGCTCCAAATGTTCCAGGTTTTATACTAGTGCCCCTCCACAGGGCCCCCAACCTCAACCCTTCCTCTCCACAGGGCCCCAACCCTTCCCCTCCACAGGGTCCCAACCTCAACCCTTCCCCTCCACAGGGCCCCACCCTTCCTCTCCACAGGGCCCCAGCCTCAACCCTTCCCCTCCACAGGGCCCCACCCTTCCTCTCCACAGGGCCCCAGCCTCAACCCTTCCTCTCCACAGGGCCCCAACCCTTCCTCTCCACAGGGCCCCAACCCTTCCTCTCCACAGGGCCCCAACCCTTCCTCTCCACAGGGCCCCAACCCTTCCTCTCCACAGGGCCCCAACCCTTCCTCTCCACAGGGCCCCAACCTGGACCCTTCCCCTCCACAGGGCCCCAACCCTTCCTCTCCACAGGGCCCCAACCTGGACCCTTCCCCTCCACAGGGCCCCAACCCCAACCCTTCCCCTCCACAGGGCCCCAACCTGGACCCTTCCCCTCCACAGGGCCCCAACCCCAACCCTTCCCTCCACAGGGCCCCAACCCCAACCCTTCCTCTCCACAGGGCCCCAACCTCAACCCTTCCCCTCCACAGGGCCCCAACCTGGACCCTTCCCCTCCACAGGGCCCCAACCTGGACCCTTTCCTCCACAGGGCCCCAACCTGGACCCTTCCCTTCCACAGGGCCCCAACCTGGACCCTTCCCTCCACAGGGCCCCAACCAGGACCCTTCCCCTCCACAGAGCCCCAACCTGCACCCTTCCCTTCCCCTCCACAGAGCCCCAACCTGGACCCTTCTCCTCCACAGGGCCCCAACCAGGACCCTTCCCTCCACAGGGCCCCAACCTGGACCCTTCCCCTCCACAGAGCCCCAACCTGGACCCTTCCCCTCCACAGAGCCCCAACATGGACCCTTCCCCTCCACAGGGCCCCAACCTGGACCCTTCCCCTCCACAGGGCCCCAACCTGGACCCTTCCCTCCACAGGGCCCCAACATGGACCCTTCCTCCACAGGGCCCCAACCTGGACCCTTCCCCTCCACAGGGCCCCAACCTGGACCCTTCCCCTCCACAGGGCCCCAACCTGGACCCTTCCCCTCCACAGGGCCCCAACCTGGACCCTTCCCTCCACAGGGCCCCAACATGGACCCTTCCCCTCCACAGGGCCCCAACCTGGACCCTTCCCCTCCACAGGGCCCCAACCTGGACCCTTCCCCTCCACAGGGCCCCAACCTGGACCCTTCTCCTCCACAGGGCCCCAACCTGGACCCTTCCCCTCCACAGGGCCCCAACCTGAACCCTCCCCCACAGGGCCCCAACCTGCACCCTTCCCTCCCACAGGGCCCCAACCTGGACCCTTCCCCTCCACAGGGCCCCAACCAGGACCCTTCCCCTCCACAGGGCCCCAACCTGGACCCTTCCCCTCCACAGGGCCCCAACCTGGACCCTTCTCCTCCACAGGGCCCCAACCTGGACCCTTCCCCTCCACAGAGCCCCAACCTGGACCCTTCCCCTCCACAGGGCCCCAACCTGGACCCTTCCCCTCCACAGGGCCCCAACCTCAACCCTTCCCCTCCACAGGGCCCCAACCTGGACCCTTCCCCTCCACAGGGCCCCAACCTGGACCCTTCCCCTCCACAGGGCCCCAACCTCAACCCTTCCCCTCCACAGGGCCCCAACCTGGACCCTTCCCCTCCACAGGGCCCCAACCTGGACCCTTCCCTCCACAGAGCCCCAACCTGGACCCTTCCCCTCCACAGGGCCCCAACCTGGACCCTTCCCCTCCACAGGGCCCCAACCTGGACCCTTCTCCTCCACAGGGCCCCAACCAGGACCCTTCCCCTCCACAGAGCCCCAACCTGCACCCTTCCCTTCCCCTCCACAGAGCCCCAACCTGGACCCTTCTCCTCCACAGGGCCCCAACCTGGACCCTTCCCTTCCACAGAGCCCCAACCTGGACCCTTCCCCTCCACAGGGCCCCAACCTGGACCCTTCCCCTCCACAGGGCCCCAACCAGGACCCTTCCCTCCACAGAGCCCCAACCTGCACCCTTCCCTTCCCTCCCACAGGGCCCCAACCTGGACCCTTCCCCTCCACAGGGCCCCAACCTGAACCCTCTCCCCCACAGGGCCCCAACCTGCACCCTTCCCTTCCCTCCCACAGGGCCCCAAACTGGACCCTTCCCCTCCACAGAGCCCCAACCTGGACCCTTCCCCTCCACAGAGCCCCAACCTGGACCCTTCCCCTCCACAGGGCCCCAACCTGGACCCTAACCAGGACCCTTCCCCTCCACAGGGCCCCAACCTGGACCCTTCCCCTCCACAGGGCCCCAACCTGGACCCTTCCCCTCCACAGAGCCCCAACCTGGACCCTTCCCCTCCACAGGGCCACAACCTGGACCCTTCCCCTCCACAGGGCCCCAACCTGGACCCTTCCCCTCCACAGGGCCCCAACCTGGACCCTTCCCTCCACAGGGCCCCAACCAGGACCCGTCCCCTCCACAGGGCCCCAACCTGGACCCTTCCCCTCCACAGGGCCCCAACCTGGACCCTTCCCCTCCACAGAGCCCCAACCTGAACCCTTCCTCCACAGGGCCCCAACCTGGACCCTTCCCCTCCACAGGGCCCCAACATGGACCCTTCCCCTCCACAGGGCCCCAACCTGGACCCTTCCCCTCCACAGAGCCCCAACCTGCACCCTTCCCTTCCCCTCCACAGAGCCCCAACATGGACCCTTCTCCTCCACAGGGCCCCAACCTGGACCCTTCCCTTCCACAGAGCCCCAACCTGGACCCTTCCCCTCCACAGGGCCCCAACCTGGACCCTTCCCCTCCACAGGGCCCCAACCAGGACCCTTCCCCTCCACAGAGCCCCAACCTGCACCCTTCCCTTCCCTCCCACAGGGCCCCAACCTGGACCCTTCCCCTCCACAGGGCCCCAACCTGAACCCTCCCCCCACAGGGCCCCAACCTGCACCCTTCCCTTCCCTCCCACAGGGCCCCAAACTGGACCCTTCCCTCCACAGAGCCCCAACCTGGACCCTTCCCCTCCACAGAGCCCCAACCTGGACCCTTCCCCTCCACAGGGCCCCAACCTGGACCCTAACCAGGACCCTTCCCTCCACAGGGCCCCAACCTGGACCCTTCCTCCACAGGGCCCCAACCTGGACCCTTCCTCCACAGAGCCCCAACCTGGACCCTTCCCCTCCACAGGGCCCCAACCTGGACCCTTCCCCTCCACAGGGCCCCAACCTGGACCCTTCCCTCCACAGGGCCCCAACCTGGACCCTTCCCTCCACAGGGCCCCAACCAGGACCCGTCCCTCCACAGGGCCCCAACCTGGACCCTTCCCTCCACAGGGCCCCAACCTGGACCCTTCCCTCCACAAAGCCCCAACCTGAACCCTTCCCCTCCACAGGGCCCCAACCTGGACCCTTCCCCTCCACAGGGCCCCAACATGGACCCTTCCCCTCCACAGGGCCCCAACCTGGACCCTTCCCCTCCACAGGGCCCCAACCTGGACCCTTCCCCTCCACAGAGCCCCAACATGGACCCTTCCCCTCCACAGGGCCCCAACCTGGACCCTTCCCCTCCACAGGGCCCCAACCTGGACCCTTCCTCCACAGGGCCCCAACCTGGACCCTTCCCCTCCACAGGGCCCCAACCTCAACCCTTCCCCTCCACAGGGCCCCAACCTGGACCCTTCCCCTCCACAGGGCCCCAACCTGGACCCTTCCCCTCCACAGGGCCCCAACCAGGACCCTTCCCCTCCACAGAGCCCCAACCTGCACCCTTCCCTTCCCCTCCACAGAGCCCCAACCTGGACCCTTCTCCTCCACAGGGCCCCAACCTGGACCCTTCCTCCACAGAGCCCCAACCTGGACCCTTCCCCTCCACAGGGCCCCAACCTGGACCCTTCCTCCACAGGGCCCCAACCAGGACCCTTCCCTCCACAGAGCCCCAACCTGCACCCTTCCCTTCCCTCCCACAGGGCCCCAACCTGGACCCTTCCTCCACAGGGCCCCAACCTGAACCCTCCCCCCACAGGGCCCCAACCTGCACCCTTCCCTTCCCTCCCACAGGGCCCCAAACTGGACCTATCCCCTCCACAGAGCCCCAACCTGGACCCTTCCCCTCCACAGAGCCCCAACCTGGACCCTTCCCCTCCACAGGGCCCCAACCTGGACCCTAACCAGGACCCTTCCTCCACAGGGCCCCAACCTGGACCCTTCCCCTCCACAGGGCCCCAACCTGGACCCTTCCCCTCCACAGGGCCCCAACCTGGACCCTTCCCTCCACAGGGCCCCAACCTGGACCCTTCCCCTCCACAGGGCCCCAACCAGGACCCGTCCCTCCACAGGGCCCCAACCTGGACCCTTCCCCTCCACAGGGCCCCAACCTGGACCCTTCCCTCCACAGAGCCCCAACCTGAACCCTTCCTCCACAGGGCCCCAACCTGGACCCTTCCCCTCCACAGGGCCCCAACATGGACCCTTCCCCTCCACAGGGCCCCAACCTGGACCCTTCCCCTCCACAGGGCCCCAACCTGGACCCTTCCCCTCCACAGAGCCCCAACCTGGACCCTTCCCCTCCACAGAGCCCCAACCTGAACCCTTCCCCTCCACAGGGCCCCAACCTGGACCCTTCCCCTCCACAGGGCCCCAACCTGGACCCTTCCCTCCACAGGGCCCCAACCTGGACCCTTCCCCTCCACAGGGCCCCAACCTGGACCCTTCCTCCACAGAGCCCCAACATGGACCCTTCCCCTCCACAGGGCCCCAACCTGGACCCTTCCCCTCCACAGAGCCCCAACCTGGACCCTTCCCTCCACAGGGCCCCAACCTGGACCCTTCCCCTCCACAGGGCCCCAACCTGGACCCTTCCCCTCCACAGGGCCCCAACCTGGACCCTTCCCCTCCACAGGGCCCCAACCTGGACCCTTCCTCCACAGAGCCCCAACCTGGACCCGTCCCCTCCACAGGGCCCCAACCAGGACCCTAACCAGGACCCTCCACAGGGCCCCAACCTGGACCCTTCCTCCACAGGGCCCCAACCTGGACCCTAACCAGGACCCTTCCCCTCCACAGGGCCCCAACCTGGACCCTTCCCCTCCACAGAGCCCCAACCTGGACCCTTCCCCTCCACAGGGCCCCAACCTGGACCCTTCCCTCCACAGAGCCCCAACCTGGACCCTTCCCTCCACAGGGCCCCAACCTGGACCCTTCCCCTCCACAGAGCCCCAACCTGACACTTCCCCTCCACAGGGCCCCAACCTGGACCCTTCCCCTCCACAGAGCCCCAACCTGGACCCTTCCCCTCCACAGGGCCCCAACCTGGACCCTTCCCTCCACAGGGCCCCAACCTGGACCCTTCCCCTCCACAGGGCCCCAACCTGGACCCTTCCCCTCCACAGGGCCCCAACCTGGACCCTTCCTCCACAGGGCCCCAACCTGGACCCTTCCCCTCCACAGGGCCCCAACCTGGACCCTTCCCCTCCACAGGGCCCCAACCTGGACCCTTCCCCTCCACAGAGCCCCAACCTGGACCCGTCCCCTCCACAGGGCCCCAACCAGGACCCTAACCAGGACCCTCCACAGGGCCCCAACCTGGACCCTTCCCCTCCACAGGGCCCCAACCTGGACCCTAACCAGGACCCTTCCCCCTCCACAGAGCCCCAACCAGGACCCGTCCCCTCCACAGGGCCCCAACCTGGACCCGTCCCTCCACAGGGCCCCAACCAGGACCCTAACCAGGACCCTCCACAGGGCCCCAACCTGAACCCTTCCCCTCCACAGGGCCCCAACCTGAACCCTTCCCCTCCACAGGGCCCCAACCTGGACCCTTCCCCTCCACAGGGCCCCAACCTGGACCCTTCCCCTCCACAGGGCCCCAACCTGGACCCTTCCCTCCACAGGGCCCCAACCTGGACCCTTCCCCTCCACAGGGCCCCAACCTGGACCCTTCCCCTCCACAGGGCCCCAACCTGGACCCTTCTCCTCCACAGGGCCCCAACCTGGACCCTTCCCTTCCCTCCCACAGGGCCCTAACCAGGACCCTTCCCCTCCACAGGGCCCCAACCAGGACCCTTCCCCTCCACAGGGCCCCAACCTGGACCCTTCCCTCCACAGGGCCCCAACCTGGACCCTTCCCCTCCACAGAGCCCCAACATGGACCCTTCCCTTCCACAGGGCCCCAACCTGGACCCTTCCCCTCCACAGGGCCCCAACCTGGACCCTTCCCTCCACAGGGCCCCAACCTGGACCCTTCCCCTCCACAGGGCCCCAACCTGGACCCTTCCCCTCCACAGGGCCCCAACCTGGACCCTTCCCTCCACAGGGCCCCAACCTGGACCCTTCTCCTCCACAGGGCCCCAACCTGGACCCTTCTCCTCCACAGGGCCCCAACCAGGACCCTTCCCCTCCACAGGGCCCCAACCTGAACATTTCGCCTCCACAGGGCCCCAACTTGGACCCTTTGCTTGTAAACAATGTAATTGTAAATGCTGTGTAGCCTCAAAAGATGGTTAAACCTATAATTGTGATATCATGGATGGTCAGTCCTTGCATCCATAGCTCTGTGAATGAATTTGAAAGTATCATTCCTCAGACGGACAACACAGACAACATGATATTGGGTGGTGGTCTGTTTCCCCGTCTTTCTAGTCACTGAGCTCTAAAAGGCACAGAACAGCGCCCCCTTCTGGATGACAGAATTCTCCTCCCTGGATTATACACCATTACACACCATGATCACAGGGGACAGTGTTTATGTTATTCCTCATGTTTGTGAAACTACTGATGGTCAGTGTTCAATAAATGTGTTTCAAACAGTGAATTCTACTCTTTATTATATAAAAACAAGTGAATATAGTGTTATAGTTATATGACTTGGTATGCTTCTGTTTCAGTGTGTTTGAAAGCTTGCACCTGGGTGACCTATATTATGAACTGTTAGTAGTGGCCGGGGGGTCTCTAGTCCCCGTAGATAGGGTTTAAACACCTCGTGGTCTCTAGTCCCCGTAGTTAGGTTTAAACACCTCGTGATCTCTAGTCCCCGTAGATAGGGTTTAAACACCTCGTGATCTCTAGTCCCCGTAGATAGGGTTTAAACACCTCGTGATCTCTAGTCCCCGTAGATAGGGTTTAAACACCTCGTGATCTCTAGTCCCCGTAGATAGGGTTTAAACACCTCGTGATCTCTAGTCCCCGTAGATAGGGTTTAAACACCTCGTGATCTCTAGTCCCCGTAGATAGGGTTTAAACACCTCGTGATCTCTAGTCCCCGTAGATAGGGTTTAAACACCTCGTGATCTCTAGTCCCCGTAGATAGGGTTTAAACACCCCGTGATCTCTAGTCCCTGTAGACAGGGTTTAAACACCGTGATCTCTAGTCCCCGTAGATAGGGTTTAAACACCTCGTGATCTCTAGTCCCCGTAGTTAGGGTTTAAACACCGTGATCTCTAGTCCCCGTAGTTAGGGTTTAAACACCGTGATCTCTAGTCCCCGTAGTTAGGGTTTAAACACCTCGTGATCTCTAGTCCCGTAGTTAGGTTTAAACACCTCGTGATCTCTAGTCCCCGTAGATAGGGTTTAAACACCTCGTGATCTCTAGTCCCTCGTAGATAGGGTTTAAACACCTCGTGATCTCTAGTCCCCGTAGATAGGGTTTAAACACCTCGTGATCTCTAGTCCCCGTAGATAGGGTTTAAACACCTCGTGATCTCTAGTCCCCGTAGATAGGGTTTAAACACCTCGTGATCTCTAGTCCCCGTAGATAGGGTTTAAACACCTCGTGATCTCTAGTCCCCGTAGATAGGGTTTAAACACCTCGTGATCTCTAGTCCCCGTAGAAAGGGTTTAAACACCTCGTGATCTCTAGTCCCCGTAGATAGGGTTTAAACACCGTGATCTCTAGTCCCCGTAGATAGGGTTTAAACACCCCGTGATCTCTAGTCCCCGTAGATAGGGTTTAAACACCTCATGATCTCTAGTCCCCGAGATAGGGTTTAAACACCTCGTGATCTCTAGTCCCCGTAGATAGGGTTTAAACACCGTGATCTTCATTCTCAAACAGTCGTGAAATAACGCTGCATTTGAATCATCACAGAAGAGACTTCAGATCTTCAGAGGCGTAATTCTCGTATAGAGCTCCATTTTTATGGAACGGTCTGCCTACCCATGTCAGAGACGCAAACTCGGTCTCAACCTTTAAGTCTTTACTGAAGACTCATCTCTTCAGTGGGTCATATGATTGAGTGTAGTCTGGCCCAGGAGTGGGAAGGTGAACGGAAAGGCTCTGGAGCAACGAACCACCCTTGCTGTCTCTGCCTGGCCAGTTCCCCTCTTTCCACTGGGATTCTCTGCCTCTAACCCTATTACAGGGGCTGAGTCACTGGCTTATTGGGGCTCTCTCATGCCGTCCCTGGAAGGGGTGCGTCACCTGAGTGGGTTGATTCACTGATGTGGTCATCCTGTCTGGGTTGGCGCACCCCCTTGGGTTGTGCCATGGCGGAGATCTTTGTGGGCTATACTCAGCCTTGTCTCAGGATGGTAAGTTGGTGGTTGAAGATATCCCTCTAGTGGTGTGGGGTACGTAACTAGGGTATTGGAGTAATATTGGGTACGTAACTGGGGTATTGGTGTCATTAAGGGTACGTAACTAGGGTATTGGAGTCATTAAGGGTACGTAACTAGGGTATTGGAAGTCATTAAGAGTACGTAATTAGGGTATTGGTGTCATTAAGGGTACGTAACTAGGGTATTGGAGTCATTAAGGGTACGTAACTAGGGTATTGGAAGTCATTAAGAGTACATAACTAGGGTATTGGAAGTCATTAAGAGTACGTAACTAGGGTATTGGAAGTCATTAAGAGTACGTAACTAGGGTATTGGAAGTCATTAAGAGTACGTAACTAGGTATTGGAAGTCATTAAGAGTACGTAACTAGGGTATTGGAAGTCATTAAGAGTACGTAACTAGGGTATTGGAGTCATTAAGGGTACGTAACTAGGGTATTGGTGTAATGTTACGAGGTTCATTCCCAACTCTATCCTTTAGTGAAAAACAGAAAACTAAATAATTACTTCCAGTAATTGACTTCTTATTTCTACATGTTCAGTTTGAACAAAAAAATGCACCACTTCATTTTTTTTTTTTTTTTTTTTTTTGTGTTTTTTTTTAAAAGCTTCTTTAATTTCATCATTAGATCACACAGTGGAGCGAATCCTCCAATCAGACGGTAGCAACGAGATAAGATACCTTCCTGACAATACTAAACCAGCCCAACGTGTCAGCGAGACGCAGCGGAGCAAATCATCATGGATAAAAACACACAGCTGAGCTGGCTTTGACAGGCTCTCTCTCACACCAGCTTAGAAACAAACTATTTGGATACCATGCAGTAAGCTTGTGGGCACTTTCACATTCAACACAGTCAAGCTCTCTCTTGCAGACACACACGCACACACACATACACAGACAGCAGCTGTTGTTCTTTACTGATGGAATGGGGTTTTGGGGAGCGGTAGAGGGGGTGTGGTAGAGGGGGGTTTGGTGCGTGGTAGAGGGGGGTTTGGTGCGTGGTAGAGGGGGTTTGGTGCGTGGTAGAGGGGGTTTGGTGCGTGGTAGAGGGGGATGAGTGGTAGAGGGGGTTTGGTGAGTGGTAGAGGGGTTTGGTGCGTGGTAGAGGGGTTTGTACGTGGTAGAGGGGTTTGGTGCGTGGTAGAGGGGTTTGGTGCGTGGTAGAGGGGGTTTGGTGCGTGGTAGAGGGGTTTGGTGCGTGGTAGAGGGGGTTTGGTGTGTGATAGAGGGGGATGAGTGGTAGAGGGGGTTTGGTGCGTGGTGGGGGGTTTGGTACGTGGTAGAGGGGGATGAGTGGTAGAGGGGGTTTGGTGCGTGGTAGGGGGTTTGGTGCGTGGTAGAGGGGGATGAGTGGTAGAGGGGTTTGGTGCGTGGTGGAGGGGTTTGGTACGTGGAAGAGGGGGTTTGGTACGTGGAAGAGGGGTTTGGTGCGTGGTAGGGGGTTTGGTGCGTGGAAGAGGGGGTTTGGTGCGTGGAAGAGGGGGTTTGGTGCGTGGAAGAGGGGGTTTGGTGCGTGGTGGAGGGGTTTGGTGCGTGGTGGAGGGATTTGGTGCGTGGTAGAGGGGGGTTTGGTGCGTGGTAGAGGGGGTTTGGTGCCAGGTAGGGGGGATGAGTGGTAGAGGGGGTTTGGTGTGTGGAAGAGGGGTTTGGTGCGTGGTAGAGGGGTTTGGTGCGTGGTAGAGGGGGATGAGTGGTAGAGGGGGTTTGGTGCGTGGTAGGGGGTTTGGTGCGTGGTAGAGGGGTTTGGTGCGTGGTAGAGGGGGTTTGGTGCGTGGTAGAGGGGGATGAGTGGTAGAGGGGGATGAGTGGTAGAGGGGGATGAGTGGTAGAGGGGGTGCGTGGTAGAGGGGGTGCGTGGTGGAGGGGTTTGGTGCGTGGTAGAGGGGGATGAGTGGTAGAGGGGGTTTGGTGCATGGTAGAGATTGTTTGGTGCATGGTAGGGGGGTTTGGTGCATGGTAGGGGGGTTTGGTGCATGGTGGAGGTGCGTAGTAGAGGGGGGTTGGGGAGGGATAGAGTGGGGGTTGGGGAGCGTAGAGAGGGGGTGTGGGAGCGTAGAGAGGGGTGTGGGAGCGTAGAGAGGGGTGTGGGAGCGTAGAGAGGGGTGTGGGAGCGGTAGAGGGTGGTTGAGGACTGGTAACAGGCCCATGTTCATAGTTTCGACACCCTAGTGAGTGAGAGGTGTTCGTGTGATCAGTCAATCAGTCAGAGACATAAAGACACATGAAGCCAGAGGGAAAAAACTGTCCCTGACAGCAGTAATACTGTAGTAGTACTAGATAGTAGTACTGTAGTAGTACTAGATAGTAGTACTGTAGTAGTACTAGATAGTAGTACTGTAGTAGTACTAGATAGTAGTACTGTAGTAGTACTAGATAGTAGTACTGTAGTAGTACTAGATAGTAGTACTGTAGTAGTACTAGATAGTAGTACTGTAGTAGTACTAGATAGATAGTGGTACTGTAGTAGTACTAGATAGTAGTACTGTAGTAGTACTAGATAGTAGTACTGTAGTAGTACTAGATAGTAGTACTGTAGTAGTACTAGATAGTAGTACTGTAGTAGTACTAGATAGTAGTACTGTAGTAGTACTAGTCTTCATTTCCCCAGACCAATCTTCTTGGCCTCCGTTTCGTAGATCAACAGCCTCCACATTTTAACTATGAACACCTCGGCCTCTTCGTCCAGAACCTGCAGGTACAATACATCATTCAGTCAGTCAGTCAGTTAGTTAGTGATCTTGTCTCTTAACGCTTTTATAACCAACACTCAAATGTAGGATTTACATATCATTTTTACATTTCACGTTAGTCCTTCAGCAGACTCTTATCCAGAGCGACTAACAGTCGAGTGCAGTCATCTTAAAAATAACTGAGGTGAGACAACGGCACATCCCAGTCGTAGAAAGTCTGAGCGAGTGGAACAAGCTAGAAGTAGCTCCTGCGTGTGAACATACGATTACTATTACTGGTTCAGCCTTGAAGATCGTTCCAGTTGTGTAATGATTGGCTAATGATCTACTCACCATGGCAACATCATCCAAGATCCCCTGCGGTGTGCCGTGAGACATGACCTTCGGGAGATAACATAGACATCACACCGTGAGACAAGACCAGTACAGCAGTGAGTCATTTAGCAGACTCTCTGATCCAGAGCCACTACAGTAGTGAGTCATTTAGCAGACTCTCTGATCCATAGCCACTACAGTAGTGAGTCATTTAACAGACTCTCTGATCCACAGCCACTACAGTAGTGAGTCATTTAACAGACTCTCTGATCCAGAGCCACTACAGTAGTGAGTCATTTAACAGACTCTCTGATCCAGAGCCACTACAGTAGTGAGTCATTTAACAGACTCTCTGATCCAGAGCCACTACAGTAGTGAGTCATTTAGCAGACTCTCTGATCCAGAGCCACTACAGTAGTGAGTCATTTAGCAGACTCTCTGATCCAGAGCCACTACAGTAGTGAGTCATTTAACAGACTCTCTGATCCAGAGCCACTACAGTAGTGAGTCATTTAACAGACTCTCTTATCCAGTGAGTCATTTAACAGACTCTCTTATCCAGTGAGTCATTTAACAGACTCTCTGAGCCGATTACAGTTAGTGCAGAAAGACGACTCACCTTCGAACAGACAAAGTCGACTAGTGTAGCTTCCTCCTCTCCGATGTATTCTATAATCTTCTTGTTGATCCACGGTCTGATGCGACGGTCCATCAGAGTCTGAGGGGAAGAACAAAAGGTGGCAGATTTGGTGTTTTAAAGAGACACGGGAACGGCAGTCCCAACTCCGACAACTTTTAAATATAAATACACACACACGGCCAAATTCATACCGCGCGATTAAACGGTTAGCCGCGGCGCCTCAGAAATGTAAAAGGAAGAGAGCACATCTCCAACAAGATTCCCGGGACAAGATGGACAAAAAACTACAAAATGAAAAGAGGCTCATTCCGACTGCATCCGAACTCTTAATTTACAAAACGAGACATTTTAAAAACGAAACGAGACATTTTATTCCAGACCTCGAGACGACTAAGTATAAATCCACTCCTACAAAGCTAATAGAGATTATAACACAACATTCAGGTTCTACTTCTCTATCGAACAAGCTGAGTCGACAAAAACATGTTTACAATAGTGGTGGTATATGTCCCCCACTTCGGGTGGAGTCTCCTCCTCGCTAAACATTGCATCTTTATTGCTAGGCAGGAAACTAAAGTTGATACGGACAACAATCTGTTCCTTCTCCCTTAAACTTGACCTGACCTCGACCCGCCCCTCTTCATCACTAATCCACGACTCTCTCCCCTTATCAATGCATGCCACATGTGATCGTCCTCTCTAACACTCACTACATCCCAAGCTTAATTGCACACACTATATACCTTCCTCCTACAGATACCCCACTACCCTCTGGTGTAGACACACTAAACCACAGCACTCAATAATTCAATAGAATACCTGATAATTAACCCTATTTCAAGTTTAGGAGTTTAGGAGTTAGAATCCATCCTCTATATTTAGAGAAGAGAGCTCTAGCCTGGGTACCAGTCTGTTTGTGCTATCATCTATTGGGAGTTTAAATGAAAAACAGATCAGGGACCAAGCTAGAAGAGCTCATCCTTAATGAGTCCACAGCAGTCTGTTTGATGTAAATCTCAGTAATCTATCCATAAGACCAGGTCCTATAGTCTCTCCACAACCCCTCGTCATCCTTACCGAGTCCACAGCAGTCCAGTCCAGAGGGTAGTTGAACAGATCCGGTCTGGCCGTCGGGATCTTCTCAATGAGACTCCTGATGTGTTTCCGTTTCTCCTCGGTGTTTTGTCCTCCCTTCCCTCCAGGTACCTCGGCCCCGTCCAGACCCAAGCTCTTATCATCCTCACCGTAGTCCAGCGGAACCAGCTTACGTTTACGAGGCGCTCGTCGGCCTCCTCCTCTCCGAACTTGTTGAAGACGCTGTCGACGTTGGCCAGCTTCTTACGTTTACTCCCGTGTGGATCTGATGGCTGGGGCTGGCGCCGGCTCCTGGGGACGGGAGAGGGGGAACAAGAGAGAAACAGTGGGTTATACTGGGGAAGGAGAGAGAGCGATTTAGGGAAGGAGAGAGAGAGAGAGAGGGAAGGAGAAGCGAGCGAGCGAGAGAGGGAAGGAGAGCGAGCGAGAGAGGGAAGGAGAGAGAGCGAGAGAGGGAAGGAGAGAGAGCGAGAGAGGGAAGGAGAGAGAGCGAGAGCGGGAAGGAAGGAGAGCGGGAAGGAAGGAGAGCGAGGAGGAAGGAGAGCGAGAGCGAGAGGGAAGGAGAGCGAGAGGGAAGGGAGAGCGAGAGGGAAGGAGAGCGAGAGGGAAGGAGAGCGAGAGGGAAGGAGAGCGAGAGGGAAGGAGAGCGAGAGGGAAGGAGAGCGAGAGGGAAGGAGAGCGAGAGGGAAGGAGAGCGAGAGGAAAGGAGAGCGAGAGAGGGAAGGAGAGCGAGAGGGAAGGAGAGCGAAAGAGAGAGAGAAGGAGAGCGAGAGAGAGAGGGAAGGAGAGCGAGAGAGAGAGAGGGAAGGAGAGAGCGAGAGGGAAGGAGAGCGAGAGGGAAGGAAAGCGAGGAGGGAAGGAGAGCGAGAGGGAAGGAGAGCGCGAGGAGGGAAGGAGAGCGAGAGGGAAGGAGAGTGAGAGGAAGGAGAGCGAGAGGGAAGGAGAGCGAGAAGGAAGGAGAGCGAGGAGGAAAGGAGAGCGAGAGGGAAGGAGAGCGAGAGGGAAGGAGAGCGAAAGAGAGAGAAGGGAGAGCGAGAGAGAGGGAAGGAGGAGAGCGAGAGAGAAGGAGAAGCGAGAGAGAGAGAGAGGGAAGGAGAGCGAGAGGAGAGGAGAGGGAAGGAGAGCGAGAGGAAAGGAGAGCGAGAGAGGGAAGGAGAGCGAGAGGGAAGGAGAGCGAGAGGGAAGGAGAAGCGAAGAGAGAGAGAAGGGAGCGAGAGAGAGAAGGAGAGCGAGAGAGGGAAGGAGAGCGAGAGAGGGAAGGAGAGCGAGAGGGAAGGAGAGCGAAAGAGAGAGAGGAGGAGCGAGAGAGAGAGGGAAGGAGAGCGAGAAGGAGAAGGAGAGCGAGAGAGGGAAGGAGAGCGAGGAGAAGGGAGGAGAGCGGCGAGAGAGGGAAGGAGAGCGAGCGAGAGAGGGAAGGAGAGCGAGCGAGAGAGGGAAGGAGAGCGAGCGAGAGAGGGAAGGAGAGCGAGAGAGAGAGGGAAGGAGAGCGAGAGAGAGAGGGAAGGAGAGCGAGCGAGAGAGGGAAGGAGAGCGAGAGAGAGAGGGAAGGAGAGCGAGAGAGAGAGGGAAGGAGAGCGAGAGAGAGAAGGAAGGAGAGCGAGAGAGAGAGGGAAGGAGAGCGAGAGAGAGAGGGAAAGGAGCGAGAGAGGGAAGGAGAGCGAGAGAGAGAGGGAAGGAGAGCGAGAGAGAGAGGGAAGGAGAGCGAGAGAGGGAAGGAGAGCGAGAGGGAGAGAGGAAGGAGAGCGAGAGAGGGAAGGAGAGCGAGAGAGGGAAGGAGAGGAGGAGAGGGAAGGAGAGCGAGAGAGGAAGGAGAGCGAGAGAGGAAGGAGAGCGAGAGGGGGAAGGAGAGCGAGAGAGGGAAGGAGAGCGAGAGAGGAAGGAGAGCGAGAGAGGGAAGGAGAGCGAGAGAGGGAAGGAGAGCGAGGGAAGGAGAGCGAGAGAGGGAAGGAGAGCGAGAGAGGGAAGGAGAGCGAGAGAGGGGAAGGAGAGCGAGAGCGGGAAGGAGAGCGAGAGCGAGAGAGGAAGGAGAGCGAGAGCGAGGGAAGGAGAGCGAGAGCGGGAAGGAGAGCGAGAGCGAGAGGGAAGGAGAGCAAGAGCGAGAGAGGGAAGGAGAGCGAGAGCGGGAAGGAGAGCGAGAGGGAAGGAGAGCGAGAGCGAGAGAGGGAAGGAGAGCGAGAGCGAGAGAGGGAAGGAGAGCGAGGAGCGAGAGGGAAGGAGAGCGAGCGAGAGAGGGAAGGAGAGCGGAGCGAGAAGGGAAGGAGAGCGAGAGCGAGAGAGGGAAGGAGAGCGAGAGCGAGAGAGGGAAGGAGAGCGGAGCGAGAGAGAGGGAAGGAGAGCGAGAGAGAGAGAGGGAAGGAGAGCGAGAGAGAGGGAAGGAGAGCGAGAGAGAGAGAGAGGGGGAAGGAGGAGCGAGGAGGAGAGAGAGAGAGAGGGAAGGAGAGCGAGAGAGAGAGAGGGAAGGAGAGCGAGAGAGAGAGAGGGAAGAGGGAGAGAGAGAGAGGGAAGGAGAGCGAGAGAGAGAGAGAGAGACGGGAATGAAAGTGTGTTATAGTGAATGAAGGGCCAAATCGATAAAGCCCGGCTGAGAAATGAAGATGACAACTATTAACTTTTAAATCTATTAGAAGAAAAGTGATGTATCCCCTTTAACATAAAATGTTCAACTTCTTCAGAAAGTTGTCACACCACTTGACTTTTTCCACATTTTGTTGTGTTACAGCTTGAAATTAAAGATCGGGACACACACACACACACACAGACACAACCCCATAACGTCAAAGTCGAATTATGTTTTCAGAAATACTTTACAAATGAAAAGTTTTAAATGTTTTGAGTCAATAAGTATTCAACCCCTTTTGTTATGGCAAAAGCCTAAATAAATTCAGGAGTAGAAATCTCCTTAATGTGATCACTAAGTTGGAGCATGGACAGCGTATGCAATAAGTGTGTTTGACATGATTTTTGAATGACTACCTCATCTCTGTACCCCACATATACAATTGTGGCGAAATGAATCACCGTGCGTTGACACTTTGGCATCAGTGGTCGGGGGAAGGAGGGGAAAAAGACCGCTCCTTTGGCTCTTTGTGGAGAAACTATCAGTTGGCAGTACGACAGTTTTGTGCAACTCTGTAGAAGTTGTTTTATTTATTTTACCTTTATTTAACCAGGCAAGTCAGTTAAGAACAAATTCTTATGTTCAATGACGGCCTAGGAACAGTGGGTTAACTGCCTGTTCAGGGGCAGAACAACAGATTTGTACCTTGTCAGCTCAGGGATTTGAACTTGCAAGTTCTTCAAAGGTAAATGATTTTATTTGAATGCTTTTCTTCTTTTTGTGAAAATGTTGCTGGCTGAATTCTAGGCTTATAGCTATGCTAGCTATCAATACTCTTACACAAATGCTTGTTTAGCTATGGTTGAAAAGCATATTTTGAAAATCTGAGATGACAGTGTTGTTAACAAAAAGTCTAAGCTTGAAAGCAAATATATTTATTTCATTTTATTTGCGATTTTCATGAATAGTTAACGTTGCGTTATGCTAATGAGCTTGAGGCTATAAATAGGATCCCCGGATCTGGGATTGCTCGTTGCATGAAGTTAAGCGAACGCAGTAAGCCAAGGTAAGTTGCTAGCTAGCATTAAATTTATCTTATAAAAAAACAATCATAATCACTAGTTAACTACACATGGTTGATGACATTACTAGATTTAACTAGCGTGTCCTGAGTTGCATATTGTAAATGAGAACTTGTTCTCAACTAGCCTACCTGGTTAAATAAAGGTGAAATAAAAAAAATAAAAATAAAAATAAATAAAACATAATCTGACTGAGCATACAAGTTTCTAAGTATCTGACTGAGCGGTGGTAGGCAGAAGCAGGCGCTGTAAACATTCATTCAAACAGCACTTTAGTGTGTTTTGCCAGCAGATCTTCGTTGTGCGTCAAGCATTGCGCAGTTTATGACTTCAAGCCTATCAACTCCCGAGATGAGGCTGGTGTAACCAAAGTGAAATGGCTAGTTAGCGCGCTAATAGCGTTTCAAACGTCACTCGCTCTGAGGCTTGGAGTAGTTGTTCCCCTTGCTCTGCATGGGTAACGCTACTTCGAGGGTGGCTGTTGTCGATTTGTTCCTGGTTCGAGGCCAGGTAGGAGCGAGGAGAGGGACGGAAGCTATACTGTTACACTGGCAATACTAAAGTGCCTATAAGAACATCCAATAGTCAAAGGAATATGAAATACAAATGGTATAGAGAGAAATAGTCCTATAATTCCTATATTAACTACAACCTAAAACCTCTTACCTGGGAATATTGAAGTCTCATGTTAAAAGGAACCACCAGCTTTCATATGTTCTCATGTTCTGAGCAAAGAACTGAAACGTTAGCTTTCTGACATGGCACATATTGCACTTTTACTTTCTTCTCCAACACTTTGTTTCTGCATTATTTAAACCTAATTGAACATGTTTCATTATTTATTTGAGGCTAAATTGATTTTATCGATGTATTATATTAAGTTAAAATAAGTGTTCATTCAGTATTGTTGTAATTGTCATTATTACACATTTTTAAAAAATATATTATTATTATTATATTATTTTTTTACATCGGCCGATGTAACACCCCCATTCCTACGCCCCACCACACCCCCATTACTACCCCCCACCACACCCCCATTCCTACCCCCATTCCTACTACCCCTCCACCACACCCCCATTTCTACCCCTCCACCACACCCCCATTCCTACCCCTCCACCACACCCCCATTCCTACCCCCCTCCACCACACCCCCATTCCTACCCCCCACCCACACCCCCATTCCTACCCCCACCACACCCCCATTCCTACCCCCACCACACCCACCCCCCACCACACCCCCATTCCGACACACCACCACACCCCCATTCCTACACACCACCACACCCCATTCCCCCCTCCCCAGTAGGCTAGTTGAGAACAAGTTCTCATTTACAATTGCGACCTCCCCACACCCATTCATACATCAATTAAGTACCTTGCTGTAATAGATTTCCATTACAATCACCAAAGAGCCATTTCTCAAGGAAGAATTTAGCTCGGACTGTCTGGGAGTGGTCTGAGTGGGTGGAGGAATACTGGAAACTAGTTGTTATTGGCAGAGAGGTTTGGAACTCTGTCATTGGTCTATTAACCAATTTACCGCATGGTGATCAAATCAAATTTATTTATTTTATATAGCCCTTCGTACATCAGCTGATGTCTCAAAGTGCTGTACAGAAATGTAGTATAGGCTTTGACAGCAGCTACAGGTCTGGCCCAGTCGGACCAGTTCTACCCGGCCCGGTCGGACCAGTTCTACCCGGCCCGGTCGGACCAGTTCTACCCGGCCCGGTCGGACCAGTTCTACCCGGCCCAGTCAGACCAGTTCTACCCGGCCCACAGTTCTACCCGCCCAGTCAGACCAGTCCTACCCGGCCCAGTCAGACCAGTTCTACCCGCCCAGTCAGACCAGTTCTACCCGGCCCACAGTTCTACCCGGCCCAGTCAGACCAGTCCTACCCGGCCCAGTCAGACCAGTTCTACCCGGCCCAGTCAGACCAGTTCTACCCGGCCCAGTCAGACCAGTTCTACCCGGCCCAGTCAGACCAGTTCTACCCGGCCCAGTTCTACCCGGCCCAGTGAGACCAGTTCTACCCGGCCCAGTCGGACCAGTTCTACCCGGCCCAGTTCTACCCGGCCCAGTGAGACCAGTTCTACCCGGCCCAGTTCTACCCGGCCCGGTCGGACCAGTTCTACCCGGCCCGGTCGGACCAGTTCTACCCGGCCCGGTCGGACCAGTTCTACCCGGCCCGGTCGGACCAGTTCTACCCGGCCCGGTCGGACCAGTTCTACCCGGCCCGGTCGGACCAGTTCTACCCGGCCCGGGTCGGACCAGTTCTACCGGCCCGGTCGGACCAGTTCTACCCGGCCCGGTCGGACCAGTTCTACCCGGCCCGGTCGGACCAGTTCTACCCGGCCCGGTCGGACCAGTTCTACCCGGCCCGGTCGGACCAGTTCTACCCGGCCCGGTCGGACCAGTTCTACCCGGCCCGGTCGGACCAGTTCTACCCGCCCGGTCGGACCAGTTCTACCCGGCCCGGTCGGACCAGTTCTACCCGGCCCGGTCAGACCAGTTCTACCCGGCCCAGTCAGACCAGTTCTACCCGGCCCAGTCGGACCAGTTCTACCCGGCCCAGTCAGACCAGTTCTACCCGGCCCAGTGAGACCAGTTCTACCCGGCCCAGTGAGACCAGTTCTACCCGGCCCAGTCAGACCAGTTCTACCCGGCCCGGTCGGACCAGTTCTACCCCGGCCCAGTCAGACCAGTTCTACCCGGCCCGGTCAGACCAGTTCTACCCGGCCCAGTCAGACCAGTTCTACCCGGCCCAGTCAGACCAGTTCCACCCGGCCCGGTCAGACCAGTTCTACCCGGCCCAGTCAGACCAGTTCTACCCGGCCCAGTCAGACCAGTTCTACCCGGCCGGTCGGACCAGTTCTACCCGGCCCGGTCGGACCAGTTCTACCCGGCCCAGTCAGACCAGTTCTACCCGGCCCAGTCAGACCAGTTCTAACTCACCCAGTTTGAGGCTGAGGCCAATCCTGGGCCGGTGTTCATCTGTGGGCTGGGCGTCTGGGAGAGTTCTCATGAGGGATGATGATGCCACATGGAGACTCGTTGCCAGGAGTTGGGCGTGAGCGCCGCCGCTGCCCGACGACACAGAGGGCGCCGACGTGATTGGCCGCAGTGTGGGCTTGAGGTGTGGGTGTGTCCTGGCGTCTGACGAGTCGTCTCCGTCCACGATCGTCAAGCTCCTCTCCATCCTCCACGTCGTCGTCAGATTGGGACTGAGGGTGTTCGGGAGGAGGCCTGTCTGCACCCCTCCTCCTCCTCCTCCTCTCCTGTCCCTGTGGTTCTCCCTCTCTCGGTGCTCCCTCTCCCGGTGCTCCCTCTCTCGGTGCTCCCTCTCTCGGTGCTCCTCTCTCGGTGCTCCCTCTCCCTGTGTGGTTTCTCCTGCTGCACCTCCTCCTCCGGCTTCACTGGGGGCTGCCGCCTCCGCTCTGCCTCCTCCTCCATCTTGGTTTAAAATCAAATCACAATTTATTTAAAGTCTCAACACACTTTTACAAATGAAAATAAAGAAAAACAAAATGTCATGAATGTGCCTTGTCCCCATTTGACAGGTACAATACACACTGATCAACATTTCTCCTTTCTGTTATTGTAGGAGGCAGACAGACAGGAGAGAGACAGACACGAGGCACACGAGAGAGAGACAGACAGGAGACACACGAGACAGACAGGAGACACACGAGGCAGACAGGAGACACACGAGGCAGACAGGAGACACACGAGGCAGACAGGAGACACACGAGGCAGACAGGGAGACACACGAGGCAGACAGGAGACACACGAGGCACATATAGGAGGCTGGTCATTTAGGAGCTCCACAACAGACAGACAGACAGACCCTCTGCAGCTCCTGTTCCACAACAGACAGACAGACAGACAGACAGACACTCTGCAGCTCCTGTTCCACAACAGACAGACAGACAGACAGACAGACAGACAGACAGACAGACAGGCCCTCTGCAGCTCCTGTTCTACGACAGACAGACAGACAGACAGACAGACAGACAGACAGACAGACAGACAGGCCCTCTGCAGCTCCTGTTCTACAACAGACAGACAGACAGACAGGCCCTCTACAGCTCCTGTTCTACAACAGACAGACAGACAGGCCCTCTACAGCTCCTGTTCTACAACAGACAGACAGACAGACAGACAGACCCTCTGCAGCTCCTGTTCCACAACAGACAGACAGACAGACAGGCCCTCTGCAGCTCCTGTTCTACAACAGACAGACAGACAGACAGGCCCTCTACAGCTCCTGTTCTACAACAGACAGACAGACAGACAGACAGACAGACAGACAGGCCCTCTACAGCTCCTGTTCTACAACAGACAGACAGACAGACAGACAGACAGACAGACAGACAGGCCCTCTACAGCTCCTGTTCTACAACAGACAGACAGACAGACAGACAGACAGACAGACAGACAGACAGACAGACAGACAGGCCCTCTGCAGCTCCTGTTCTACAACAGACAGACAGACAGACAGGCCCTCTACAGCTCCTGTTCTACAACAGACAGACAGACAGACAGACAGACAGACAGACAGACAGACAGACAGACAGACCCTCTGCAGCTCCTGTTCTACAACAGACAGACAGACAGACAGACCTCTGCAGCTCCTGTTCCACAACAGACAGACAGACAGACAGACAGACAGACAGACAGACCCTCTGCAGCTCCTGTTCCACAACAGACAG
>NW_027000956.1:0-8058 GCF_036934945.1 Oncorhynchus masou masou
CTCTCTCTCCCTCTCTCTCTCTCCAGGCTGTAGTCTCTCTGTCTCTCTCTCTCTCTGTCTTGTCATTCCTCTCAGATTGACGCCTGGCCCATCCAATGCCATGTGAAATGCACCATGGGTTAATGTGAGCTTAATTGATGATTGGGGAAGAGCCTTCCCGTCGTGTCATCTTCGCGGACTGTGACTTCTTCAGTCAGGCTCACTCGATTGAGTGAGCTCTGTTCACCGCTCAACGCACAAGGGCACAGAAAGCTACAAGCACTCAGCTCAAAGGAGCATCCCAATTAGCGTAGCGCCAATGAATTTCATGAATGAAAAGTTGGAGGTTACGTAAATCGGCTGTGAAGGAGCCAGATTACACTTTGACTTTGCACTAGCACAGTGTGGCAGTGGCTGAGGTAATTACAATAATGACCACTCACAGCCAGGGCAACGAAGGGGCAGCTAAGGGCAACGAAGGGCAGCGAAAGGCAGATAAGGGTAGCGAAGGGCAGCTAAGGGCGGCTAGGGAGGCTAAGGAAGCTAAGGGCAGATAAGGGAAGCTAAGGGCAGCTAAGGGCGGCCAGGGAGGCTAAGGAAGCTAAGGGCAGATAAGGGAAGCTAAGGGCAGATAAGGGAAGGCTAAGGGCAGATAAGGGCAAGCTAAGGGCAGATAAGGGAAGGCATAAGGGCAGACTAAGGGACAGCTAGAGGGCATATAAGGGAAGCTAAGGGCAGATAAGGGCGGCCAGGGAGACTAAGGGAAGCTAAGGGCAGATAAGGGAAGCTAAGGGCAGATAAGGGGAAGCCATAAGGGCAGATAAGGGAGCGGCCAAGGGCAGGCTAAGGGGCAGCTAAGGGGCAGATAAGGGAAGCTAAGGGCAGAATAAGGGTCGGCCAGGGAGGCTAAGGCAGCTAAGGGCTAAGGTCTAGGCAGGGAGGCTAGGAGCAGCCAGGGAAGCTAAGGGCAGTATAAGGGAAGCTAAGGGCAGATAAGGGCGGCCAGGGAGACTAAGGGAAGCTAAGGGCAGATAAGGGGAAGCTAAGGGCAGATAAGGGAAGCTAAGGGCAGATAAGGGCGGCCAGGGAGAGCTAAGGGAAGCTAAGGGCAGATAAGGGAAGCTAGGGGCAGATAAGGAGCTAGCTAAGGGCAGATAAGGGGCGGCCAGGAGGCTAAGGGAAGCTAAGGGCAGATAAGGGAAGCTAAGGGCAGATAAGGGCGGCCAGGGAGGCTAAGGTCAGCCAGGGAGGCTAAGGGCAGCCAGGGAGGCTAAGGTCAGCCAGGGAGGCTAAGGGCAGATAAGGGAGGCTAAGGGTCAGAAAAGGGCGGCCAGGGAGGCTAAGGGAAGCTAAGGGCAGATAAGGGAAGCTAATGGGCAGATAAGTGAAGCTAGGGGCAGATAAGGGAAGCTAAGGGCAGATAAAAGAAGCTAGGGGCAGATAAGGGAAGCTAAGGGCAGATAAGGGCGGCCAGAGATAGCTAAGGGAAGCTAAGGGCAGATAGGGAAGCTAAGGGCAGATAAGGGAAGCTAAGGGCAGATAAGGGCGGCCAGGGCAGACTAAGGGAAGCTAAGGGCAGATAAGGGGAAGCTAAGGGCAGCTAAGGGAAGCTAAGGGCAGATAAGGGAAGCTAAGGGCAGATAAGGGCGGCCAGGGAGGCTAAGGGAAGCTAGGGGCAGATAAGGGAAGCTAAGGGCAGATAAGGGCGGCCAGGGAGGCTAAGGTCAGCCAGGGAGGCTAAGGGCAGCCAGGGAGGCTAAGGACAGCCAGGGAGGCTAAGGTCAGCCAGGGAGGCTAAGGGCAGCCAGGGAGGCTAAGGTCAGCCAGGGAGGCTAAGGGCAGCCAGGGAGGCTAAGGTCAGCCAGGGAGGCTAAGGGCATCCAGGGAGGCGAAGGTCAGCCAGGGAGGCTAAGGGCAGCCAGGGAGGCTAAGGGCTATATTCAATCAGTTTAGCATTAACCTGTGATAAAGGACAAACTTCATATTATATAATTATTTTGTCAATTATATGCTATATATACATTGCATTCGGGAAGCATTCAGACCCCTTGACATTTTCTACATTTTGTTACATTACTGGCCTTATTCTAAAACGGTTAAATAAAATCAACCTACACATAATACCCCCATAATGACAAAGCAAAAACAGAAATACCTGATTTACATAACTATTCAGACCCTTTGCTATGAGACTCGAAATTGAGCTTTGGTGCATCGTGTTTCCATTTATCATCCTTGAGATGTTTCTACAACTTGATTGGAGTCCACCTGTGGTAAATTTAATATATTGGACATGATTTGGAAAAGCACACACCTGTCTATCTAACGTCCCACAGTTGAGAATGCGTGTCGAAGGGATTTTCCGTAGATTCTCTGGTCTGATGAAACCAAGATTGAACTCTTTGGCCTGAATGCCAAGTGGCACATCTGGAGGAAACCTGGTACCATCCATATAGTGAAGAGTGGTGGTGGCAACATCATGCTGTGGGGATGTTTTTCAGCGGCAGGGACTGGGAGACTAGTCAGGATCGAGGCAAAGATGAACAGAGCAAACTACAGAGAGATCCTTGATGAAAACCTGCTCCAGAGCCCTCAGGATCTCAGACTGGGGCGAATGTTCCCCTTCCAACAGGACAATGACCCTAAGCACACAGCCAAGACAACACAGGAGTGGTTTTGGGACAAGTCTCTGAATGTCCTTGAGTGGCAGAGCCTGGACTTGAAAATAGCTGTACAGTTACTCTCCCAATCCAACCTGACAGAGCATGAGACGATCTGCAGAGAAGAATGGGAGAAACACCCCAAATACAGGTGTTCCAAGCTTGTAGCGTCACACCCAAGAAGAGTCAAGGCTGTAATCGCTGCAAAAATGTCTTTCAACTAAGTTCTGAGTAAAGGGTCTGAATACTTATCTAATTGTGATATTTAATTTTCAATTTTTAATAGATTTGCAAAATGTATAAAAACCTGTTTTTCTTTGTCATTATGAGGTATTTTGTGTAGATTGATGTGAGAGGAAAAAAAGATTTAATACATTTTAGAATAAGGCTGTGAAGTAACAAGGTATATACAGTATGCAGCCCTTCCCCATCTCTAAAGATCATCCAGTTTGGATTTTTAGCTGCCTCCGCTGTACTGTCATATTTCACAAAAAGTTCTGGTCCTTTCTATTCTCATAGTTTCTAAAAAATAAAAAATGTTTTGCTAAGAGTATCATTACATTATTGATCGATTGACTATGACTTCTTTTGAAATCATCCAGCAGCGCCATTTGCAGAGTTAGCTCCAAGTACATTTTTCAATTTGTAGGATATACAGTATGTAGGATGTAGGATCTAATTTGATCACTCTTTTGTTGCTTAGAATTATTTTCCACTTTGATATTTCAGACTTTTGCCCTAAAAAAATGTATCAACCCCTACAAAAATGTCCATTACTTACAATCCACATAATAATTCACATATGTCCTGTAACTTTAGGATTCTTTTCCTGCTGAAGCAAACTGGCTCAAATTAAGATCCTACATCTGTAGCTAACCATGTTACTTCATCAAACCGGCAGATATTGTCCTGATTCTCTAATGAATTAGCCTGTCCCTCTGCAGATGACATTGCTGCAGGGGGAAAGCTGTGTTGTGCCAGCCAATACTGTGAGCTTCTCTCTCTCTCTCTTCTCTCTCGCTCTCTCTCTCTCTCTCTCTCTCTCTCTCTCTCTCTCTCTCTCTCTCTCTCTCTCTCTCTCTCGGAGTATTGAGAGTCCTCCCTCAAGACTACAGAGAGAACCTCATTCACAAAACAAAAAAGGTCTGTGCTGTCCGGTATGATTGGGACATCCCTACCCCATTGAAGAAGAAATTTAAAAAATGTTAAGGTCAGAGTTATGGTTTAGGGTAGCTCCCGGACAGCACTGACCAAAACAAAAACAGTGGAGCAAATGTAATGCACAGCCCAATGTTGCTGCATCTTAACAGCTCTGTGTTATTTCAGTCAGGTATTGGTTTATCTGGCAAATCCATCATGGATAACAGGGGCACTATTTCTTAATGTCATTGTGAGAATGGCAGGTTCAATCGAGTCCAATTGAAAGGCTACACTCTTCCACTGAACCCACCACATACTGTTGATACAATCACCATTTACAAGTTAGTCATTTAGCAGATGGTTAGTCATTTAGCAGATGGTTAGTCATTTAGGTTAGTCATTTACAGGTTAGTCATTTAGGTTAGTCATTTAGCAGATGGTTAGTCATTTAGCAGATGGTTAGTCATTTAGGTTAGTAATTTAGCAGATGGTTGGTCATTTAGGTTAGTCATTTAGCAGATGGTTAGTCATTTAGGTTAGTAATTTAGCAGATGGTTAGTCATTTAGGTTAGTCATTTAGCAGATGGTTAGTCATTCAGGTTAGTCATTTAGCAGATGGTTAGTCATTTAGGTTAGTAATTTAGCAGATGGTTGGTCATTTAGCAGATGGTTAGTCATTTAGGTTAGTAATTTAGCAGATGGTTATTTATTTAGGTTAGTCATTTAGAAGATGGTTAGTCATTTAGGTTAGTCATTTAGCAGATGGTTAGTCATTTAGGTTAGTCATTTAGCAGATGGTTAGTCATTTACAGGTTAGTCATTTAGCAGATGGTTAGTCATTTAGGTTAGTCATTTAGGTTAGTCATTTAGCAGATGGTTAGTCATTTAGCAGATGCTCTTACAGAAGCAATTGGAGTTAAGTGCCTTTGCTCAAGGGCACAAAAACACATTTTTTTCACCTAGTTGGCTAGGGGATTCAAACCAGCGACCTTTACATTACTGGCCCAATGCTCTTAAGCACTAGGCTACCTGACGCACCAAACATGTCCTTAAGGCAGCTTCATAACACAGATGTAATAATAGAGTGTGTGTCAGCGCGTGTGCCTGTCAGCACACGTAATTAAAAATTAATTACAAACTCTGTGGTTCTAGCCCTGAATTCTGATTGGCTGACATCCGTGGTATATCAGACCGTATACCAGGGGTATGACAAAACATGTATTTTTACTGCTCTAATTATCTTGGTAACCAGATTATAATAGCAATAAGGCACCCGTGTTTGTGGTATATGGCCAATTTATCACGGCTAAGGGTTGTATCCAGGCACTCTGCGTTGTGTCGTGCTTAAGAACGGCCCTTGGCCGTGTGGTGTATCGGCCACATACCCCCTTGAGCCTTCTAAATAACTATACAGTACCAGTCAAAAGTTTGAACACACCAACTAATTCAAGGGGTTTTTCTTATTTGTACTATTTTCTACATTGTAGAATAATTATATTTAATTATATATTAATCAAAAGTGTTCAACAAATCAAAATGTTTTTTTCATATTTGAGATTCTTCAAAGTTGACAACCTTTTGCCTTGATGACAGCGTTTGCACACTCTTTGCATTCTCTTAACCAGCTTAGCTTCATGAGGCAGTCACCTGGAATGAATTTCCCCAATTAACAGGTGTGCCTTGTTAAAAGTACATTTGTGTGGAATTTCTCCATCTTAATGTGTTTGCTTCACTCCGTTGTATTGTGACAAAGTAGGGGGTATACAGAAGACAGCCCTATTTGGTGAAAACATAGTCCATATTATGACAAGAATGGCTCAAATAAGCAAAGAGAAATGACAGTCCATCGTTACTTTAAGACATGAAGGTCAGTCAATATGGAAAATTTCAAGAACTTTGGAACGCTTTTCCAAGTGCAGCCACAAAAACATCAAGCGCTATGATGGAACTGGCTCTCATGAGGACCACCACGGGAAATGGAAGACCCAGAGTTACCTCTGCTGCAGAGGATAAGTTCATTAGAGTTACCTCTGCTGCAGAGGATAAGTTCATTGGAGTTACCTCTGCTGCAGAGGATAAATTCATTAGAGTTACCCTGCTGCAGAGGATAAGTTCATTAGAGTTACCTCTGCTGCAGAGGATAAGTTCATTAGTTACCAGCCTCAGATTGCAGCCCAAATAATTGACACGGAGCTCAAGTAACAGACACATCTCAACATCAACTGTCCAGAGGACACTGCATGAATCAAGCCTTCATGGTTGATTTGCTGCAAAGAAACCACTACTGAAGGACACCAATAAGAAGAGAGACTTGCTTTGGCCCAGAAACACGAGCAATGGACATTAGAGCGGTGGAAATCTGTCCTTTGGTATTGTGAGTCCAAATTTGAGATTTCAGGTTTCAATCGCTGTGTCTTTGTGAGACGCAGAGTAGGTGAAAAGATGATCTCTGCATGTGTGATTCCCACCGTGAAGCATGGAGGAGGTGGTGTGATGGTGTGGGGGTGCTTAGCTGGTAACACTGTCTGTGATTTATTTAGAATTCTAGGCACACTTAACTTCTTGATGCACCCATCCCGTTAGCGGAATTATTTTCATCAACACCCGCTGAATTGCAGCGTGACAAATTCCAATTAAATTACTACAAATATTTAATTTTCATGAAATCACAAGTGCAATATAGCAAAACACAGCTTAGCTTGTTGTTAATCCACCTGGCATGTCAGATTTCAATAAAGCTTTTCGCATAACAACCGCTCGATGGTCGTCGCAGCATCACAGACACAAATTCCAAATAGTATCCGTAATGTCCACAGAAACATGTCAAACGTTTTTTATAATCAATCCTCAGGTTGTTTTTAAAATATAAAATCGATAATATATCAACCGGGACTGCTCCCCACAATGGCTGCCCACTATGTTGCGCAAGCAAAACTCTGCGAACACCCAGCTATCCACTGACGCAATGTTATCTTTTCGCTCATTTTTCAAAACGAACTATGTCTAAAGACTGCTGACACCTTGAGGAAGCCATAGAAAAAGGAATCTGGTTGATATCCCTTTAAATGGAGCAAAGGCAGGCTACGGTACATGGGAACATGACAAAATAGCTGCTTCCTGGTTTGATTTTCTCAGGGTTTCGCCTGCAATATCAGTTCTACATATTTACGTAAACAATATTTTCACAGTTTTGGAAACTTTAGAGTGTTTTCTATCCTAATCTGAATTATATTCATATTCTAGTTTCTGGCCCTGAGAAATAGGCAGTTTCAAATGGGTACGTTTTTTAGCCAAAAAATGAAAATACTGCCCCCTACACTCAAGAAGTTAACCAGCATGGCTACGACAGCATTTGGGAGCAATACACCATCCTATCTGGTTTTCACTTAGTGGGATTATCACTTGTTTTTCAACGGGACTATAACCCAACACACCTCCAGGCTGTGTAAGGGCTATTTGACCAAGAAGGAGAGTGATAGAGTGCTGCATCAGATGACCTGGCCCCCACAATCACCCGACCTCAATCCTGCTGAGATTGTTTGGGATGAAATGAGTGAAGGAAAAGCAGCCAACAAGTGCTCAGTATATGTGGGAACTCCTTCAATACAGTTGGAAAAGCATTCCAGGTGAATCTGGTTGGGAGAATGCCAAGAGTGTGCAATGCTGTCATCAAGGAAAGGGGTAGCTATTTTGAAGAATCTCAAGAAAAAAATATATGTCACGAACGTCATAGTGAGGAAACCAAAACGCAGCGTGATGTGAATACATCCTTTTAATGATAGATGAAAACAAACACGAAGTACACTAAACAAACAAATAAACAAACAAATAAACAAACAACATAGAATAAACGAATGTGACCGCTATAAATACTGAGTGCAAACATGCAACATCACGTAGACAATAACCCACCAAATACCCAAAGTTGATGGCTGCCTAAATATGGTTCCCAATCAGAGACAACGATAAACAGCTGCCTCTATTTGAGAACCAATCTAGGCAACCACAGACATAAATAAACACCTAGATGGTAAACAACCCCATAAACCTACAAAAAACCCTAGACAGTACAAAAAAACACATACATCACCCATGTCACACCCTGACCTAACCAAAATATATTAAAAAAACAAAGAATACTCAGGTCAGGGCATGACAATATGTTTTGATTTGTTTAACACTTTTTGGTTACTACATGATTCCATGTGTTTTTTCATCATTTTGATTTATTCACTCTTATTCTATGCTTTGTATGTTTCTATGTTTTGTTTGGTCAGGG
>NW_027000957.1:0-8054 GCF_036934945.1 Oncorhynchus masou masou
ATAATGTATGTTTAATCCAGTATGCACTAATGTACAGAATGTATATTTAATCCAGTATGCACTAATGTACAGAATATATGTTTAATCCAGTATGCACTAATGTACATAATATATGTTTAATCCAGTATGAACTAATGTACAGAATATATGTTTAATCCAGTATGCACTAATGTACATAATGTATATTTAATCCAGTATGCACTAATGTACAGAATATATGTTTAATCCAGTATGCACTAATGTACATAATGTATGTTTAATCTAGTATGCACAAATGTACATAATGTATGTTTAATCCAGTATGCACTAATGTACAGAATGTATATTTAATCCAGTATGCACTAATGTACAGAATGTATGTTTAATCCAGTATGCACTAATGTACATAATGTATGTTTAATCCAATGTAAATGAATGTACTGAATGTATGTTTAATCCAATATAAATTAATGTACTGAATGTATGTTTAATCCAATATAAATGAATGTACTGAATGTATGTTTAATCTAATATAAATGAATGTACTGAATGTATGTTTAATCAAATATAAATGAATATACGTATTGTATGTTTGATCCAATATAAATGAATGTACTGAATGTATGTTTAATCCAATATAAATGAATGTACATAATGTATGTTTAATCCAGTATGCACTAATACATTCCACTACCTATAGTCTAATACATTCCACTACCTATAGTCTAATACATTCCTATAGTCTAATACATTCCACTACCTATAGTCTAATACATTCCACTACCTATAGTCTAATACATTCCACTACCTATAGTCTAATACATTCCACTACCTATAGTCTAATACATTCCACTACCTATAGTCTAATACATTCCACTACCTATAGTCTAATACATTCCACTACCTATCGTCTAATACATTCCACTACCTATAGTCTAATACATTCCACTACCTATAGTCTAATACATTCCACTACCTATAGTCTAATACATTCCTATAGTCTAATACATTCCTATAGTCTAATACATTCCTATAGTCTAATACATTCCTATAGTCTAATACATTCCACTACCTATAGTCTAATACATTCCACTACCTATAGTCTAATACATTCCTATAGTCTAATACATTCCACTACCTATAGTCTAATACATTCCACTACCTATAGTCTAATACATTCCACTACCTATAGTCTAATACATTCCACTACCTATAGTCTAATACATTCCACTACCTATAGTCTAATACATTCCACTACCTATCGTCTAATACATTCCACTACCTATAGTCTAATACATTCCACTACCTATAGTCTAATACATTCCACTACCTATAGTCTAATACATTCCACTACCTATAGTCTAATACATTCCTATAGTCTAATACATTCCTATAGTCTAAAACATTCCTATAGTCTAATACATTCCACTACCTATAGTCTAATACATTCCTATAGTCTAATACATTCCTATAGTCTAATACATTCCACTACCTATAGTCTAATACATTCCACTACCTATAGTCTAATACATTCCACTATCCTATAGTCTAATACATTCCTATAGTCTAATACATTCCTATAGTCTAATACATTCCCCTACCTATAGTCTAATACATTCCACTACCTACAGTCTAATACATTCCACTACCTATAGTCTAATACATTCCTATAGTCTAATACATTCCACTACCTATAGTCTAATACATTCCTATAGTCTAATACATTCCACTACCTATAGTCTAATACATTCCCCTACCTATAGTCTAATACATTCCACTAACTATAGTCTAATACATTCCCCTACCTATAGTCTAATACATTCCCCTACCTATAGTCTAATACATTCCTATAGTCTAATACATTCCTATAGTCTAATACATTCCCCTACCTATAGTCTAATACATTCCTATAGTCTAATACATTCCTATAGTCTAATACATTCCACTACCTATAGTCTAATACATTCCACTACCTATAGTCTAATACATTCCCCTACCTATAGTCTAATACATTCCCCTACCTATAGTCTAATACATTCCTATAGTCTAATACATTCCTATAGTCTAATACATTCCCCTACCTATAGTCTAATACATTCCTATAGTCTAATACATTCCTATAGTCTAATACATTCCTATAGTCTAATACATTCCACTACCTATAGTCTAATACATTCCACTACCTATAGTCTAATACATTCCCCTACCTATAGTCTAATACATTCCTATAGTCTAATACATTCCTATAGTCTAATACATTCCTATAGTCTAATATATTCCTATAGTCTAATACATTCCACTACCTATAGTCTAATACATTCCACTACCTATAGTCTAATACATTCCACTACCTATAGTCTAATACATTTCACTACCTATAGTCTAATACATTCCACTAACTATAGTCTAATACATTCCACTACCTATAGTCTAATACATTCCACTACCTATAGTCTAATACATTCCTA
Organism: Oncorhynchus masou masou; assembly: GCF_036934945.1. NCBI lineage: Eukaryota > Metazoa > Chordata > Actinopteri > Salmoniformes > Salmonidae > Oncorhynchus > Oncorhynchus masou. Next base: position 2,448 of record NW_027000957.1, read on the forward strand.
TAGTCTAATACATTCCAATACCTATAGTCTAATACATTCCACTACCTATAGTCTAATACATTCCACTACCTATAGTCTAATACATTCCACTACCTATAGTCTAATAGTATAGTCTTTTTTTATTAAACATGAATAACCACCACTCTGCGTTTTGGTCCGCCTCTCCTTCAACTAAAGAAAACTGTTACAGTGGGCTATGTACAGGTGCAGTAATCTGTGAGCTGCTCTGACAGTTGGAACTTAAAGCTAGTATGGGAGATATGAGTCTCCAGTATCAGAGATTTTTGTAGTTCGTTCCAGTCATTGGCAGCAAAGAACTGGAAGGAGAGGCGGCCAAAGAAAGAATTGGTTTTGGGGGTGACTGGAGAGATATACCTGCTGGAGCGTGTCCTACAGGTGGGAGATGCTATGGTGACCAGCGAGCTGAGATAAGGGGGGACTTTCCCTAGCAGGGTCTTGTAGATGACATGGAGCCAGTGGGTTTGGCGACGAGTATGAAGCAAGGGCCAGCCAACGAGAGCGTACAGGTCGCAATGGTGGGTAGTATATGGGGCTTTGGTGACAGCGGATTACTGTGATAGACTGCATCCAATTTGTTGAGTAGGGTATTGGAGGCTATTTTATGCGTGACATCGCCGAAGTCGAGGATTGGTAGGATGGTCAGATTTACAAGGGTATGTTTGGCAGCATGAGTGAAGGATGCTTTGTTTGCGAAATAGGAAGCCAATTCTAGATTTAACTGGGTGGAGGCGTTTGATGTGGGTCTGGAAGGAGAGTTTACAGTCTAGCAGACACCTAAGTATTTGTAGTTGTCCACGTATTCTAAGTCAGAGCCGTCAGAGTAGTGATGTTGGACAGGCGATTGGACACTTACGCCGGCAGGAGATTGAGACTGAGCCCATTCAAAAAAATACATATCTCTATCTTAAACAAATGTTGTTGTTTTTTTTTTGGGGGGGGGGGGTTTTACCCTTTTTCCAGTGTTTTTAGTAGCTAATATCTTGTCTCCTCCCTACAACTCCCGTACGGGCTCGGGAACGAAGGTTGAAAGTCCGATACACAACCCAACCAAGCCGCACTGCTTCTTAACACAGCGCCCATCCAACCCAGAAGCCAGCCGCACCAATGTGTCGGAGGAAACACCGTGCACCTGGCAACCTTGGTTAGCGCACACTGCACCCGGCCGCCACAGGAGTTGCTGGTGCGCGATGAGACAAGGATTTCCCTACCGGCCAAACCCTCCCTAACCCGGACGACGCTAGGCCAATTGTGCGTCGCCCCACAGACCTCCCGGTCGCGGCCGTTTACGGCAGAGCCTGTGTCTCTGGTGGCGCTGCAGTACAGCGCCCTTAACCACTGCGAGGGAGGCCCAAAACAGACACATTTTGATGGGGATTTTTGTAGAATTAAATTATACAGGTGTGTCAATAGACTCTCAAAGTTAAATATTGTTGAAATGCAGATACAGTTGCAGCCATGTATATTGGCACCCTTGCACATTTCTTAAATTATTCCCTATTTCTTCAAAGAAATTAATTGAAATTGAAAAATGATTGGCACCTCGGAGCTAGTGCTTGGTTGCACAGTCCATGGCCAAGATAACTGCAGACAAATGCTTCTTGAAGCCATCAGTGAGCACCTTTCTACTGCTAATTAGGCAGCAAACTGCTCTAATTATTCAATGTTTTCAAGGTGCAACTGCTGTTTTCAGATCCCGTGGGAGGGTATGGATGTGATACCGGTCTGGACTCAACGCTGGCCACTCCAGAACAGCCTAAACGTTTCTTCTTGAATCAGTCCAAGGTGCTTTTAAGTTTTCACGTTTTATCAGTCGTATGTACAGTGTACGGATGTCCAACTAAATGCTTTACATTCAGGTTCCCTCTGGACATATCAACAACAATAAGAACTAATAGAGGATAAGAATAAGAGAGCCCTCTATACATTACAATAAAAATAACAAAACAATAGAATTCAGCACACAATAACAAACATATTTAATAAAAGAAATCACATTCAACTACCATTATGAATAATCAGTGTGAATAAAAGAAAAGTTTAAATCATATCAGTTCATTCAGAGCGTTCAGACTCTGGCTACAGGAGGAGGCAACAGATCTGGGACCAGGCTATAGGTGAAGACTACAGATCTGGGACCAGGCTATAGGAGGAGACAACAGATCTGGGACCAGGCTATAGGAGGAGACAACAGATCTGGGACCAGGCTATAGGAGGAGACTACAGATCTGGGACCAGGCTATAGGTGGAGACAACAGATCTGGGACCAGGCTATAGGAGGAGACAACCGATCTGGGACCAGGCTATAGAAGGAGACTACAGATCCAGGACCAGGCTATAGGAGGAGACTACAGATCTGGGACCAGGCTATAGGAGGAGACTACAGATCTGGGACCAGGCTATAGGAGGAGACTACAGATCTGGGACCAGGCTATAGGAGGAGATTACAGATCTGGGACCAGGCTATAGGTGGAGACTACAGATCTGGGATCAGGCTATAGGAGGAGACAACAGATCTGGGACCAGGCTATAGGAGGAGACTACAGATCTGGGACCAGGCTATAGGAGGAGACAACAGATCTGGGACCAGGCTATAGGAGGAGACTACAGATCTGGGACCAGGCTATAGGAGGAGACTACAGATCTGGGACCAGGCTATAGGAGGAGACTACAGATCTGGGACCAGGCTATAGGAGGAGACTACAGATCTGGGACCAGGCTATAGGAGGAGACTACAGATCTGGGACCAGGCTACACAAAATAAATGGTCATAAACCCCGGGCCGACAGGTAGCCTAGTGGGCCCGTAACTGAAAAGTTGTGAGATCAAATCCCGAGCAAGGTAAAAATCTGGCATTCTGCAACAAGGCAGTTCCCCGGTAGGCCGTCATTGTAAATAAGAATTTGTTCTTAACTGACTTGCCTAGTTAAAATGATAAGTATGTATCTTCTTAAAATGTAAATGTAAACCTTACCTTAACCACACTGCTACCCTTATGATGAACCCGAACCTCATAGATCGAGTTATTCCAACACCAATCCTCTCTGATTTTTAATTTTTTAATTTTCCCTTTATTTAACTTGGCAAATCAGTTAATAAGAGCAAATTCTTACTTTCAATGATGGCCTACCGGTGACCATTGGGTTAACAGATTTTTACCCTGTCAGCTCGGGATTCGATCTTACAACCTTTCGGTTACTAGTCCTTACGGTTACTAGGCTACCTGCCGCCCCATGAGAATACAGAGACCCTATCTCTAGAGATCACAATAATAGAAACATTTATTTAACATTATAAGAAATCCTATTGACTAAGACAGAAAGGAATCATGAAAAGTTTTCAAACCATTGATCACATTCGAAATCTCATTCGAAATCACATTCTGTATCACATTCTAAATCACATTTGAAATCACATTCTAAATCTAAATCTCATTTCAAAACTCTAACCTGTAGGACACTTACAGCTGGTATCCAAGGTCCAATGCAGATGTTTTTATCTAATTATTTCTGGGTAACAATTGAGTACCTTACTATGATTTGTTTCTATTGTCTAAACTGTCAAAAAGAAACAAATATAGCTTCTTAGCTAAGATCAATTCCTCAAGCAAGAATTTTGCTAGGACTGTCTGGGAGTGGTCTGAGTAGGGAGGGGAAAACTGAAAACTGGCTGGTATTGTCAGAGATGTTTGACTTGGTTTATTAACTATAGTTTAAAAAAATATAAATGCAACAAATTTCATCGTTAAATATATATGGGCTTTTTTTATCAATGATTTACTGAGTTACAGTTCACATAAGGAAATCAGTCAATTGAAATGAATTCATTAGGCCCTAATCTATGGATTCCGCATGACTGGGCAGGGGTGCAGCCATGGGTGGGCCCACCGGGTGGGGGTGGGGGTGGGTGGGCGGGGTGGGCCCACCCGGGGTGGGCCCACCCATAGGCCCACCAATAGGCCACCCCCACCCATAGGCCTACCCACTGGGGAGTCAGGCCCGCTAAACAGGAAGTCTTGGGCTGGCAGTGTTACATGTGGTCTGCGGTTGTGAGGCCGGTTGGACGTCCTGCCAAATTCTATAGAACGATGTTGGAGGCGGCTTATGGTAGAGAAATTAACATTACATTCTCTGGCAACAGCTCTGGTGGACAGTCCTACACTCATCCGTCAAAACTTGAGACTTCTGTGGTATTGTGTTGTGTGACAAAACTGCACATTTTAGTGGCTTTTTATTGTTCCCAGCACAAGGTGCACCTGTGTAATGATCATGTTGTATGTATGTATGTATTTGTATGTATGTATATATTTGCAAAAAAAATATGAGAGATTGGAGGTGATGCAGACAATTGATGAAAATTCTTCATTGGAAGTTTCCGTAACCAAATCTTCCGTCATTCTGTGAAATCATCTGTGTTATTCCTCCAAACCTTCTTTTCCTCTGTAGAACCTAGACGGTAAATAGGTCAAAATGTATTATTATATCTATTACAGGTTTTCTCAAGTATTTTTTAATAATGTTGTCGATTTTTCAAAACAGAGTCTGCAAGACACAGAACTCAGACACAGAACACAAATACATTCATCAAAACTATATTACACCGTCAAAATTACATTCATCAAAAGAACACAACTGTCTGCTAAAAGATTAACGCAAACATACTTCCTAATGGGCACACACTGGTTAAATCAACATTGCTTCCATGTCATTTCAATTAAATTACCGTTGAACCAACATGAAAAAGACATTCACACCCTGAGTCAATACTTTGTAGAAGAACCTTTGACAGCCATTAAAGCGGGGGTTGTTCTGGGTTAAAGTCTCTAAGAGCTTTCCACACCTGGATCATTGCTAGACAACCATTTTCATGTCTTGCCATAGATTTTCAAGTAGATTTAAGCAAAACTGTAACTCAGTCACTCAGGAACATTCCCTGTCTTCTTGGTAAGAATCTCCAGTGTAGATTTGGCCTTGTGAGTTTAGGTTATTGTCCTGCTGAAAGGTGTATTCATCAAGGCAGACTTCCGGGTTTTCCTCTGGGATTTTGCTCCATTCAGTTTCTTTTTTATCCTGAAAAACTCCCCGGTCCTTAACGATTACAAGCATACCCATAACGGAAAACCTCCCGGTCCTTAACGATTACAAGCATACCCATAACAGAAAACCTCCCCGGTCCTTAACGATTACAAGCATACCCATAACGGAAAACCTCCCGGTCCTTACCGATTACAAGCATACCCATAACGGAAAACCTCCCCGGTCCTTAACGATTACAGGCATACCCATAACGGAAAACCTCCCCGGTCCTTAACGATTACAGGCATACCCATAACGGAAAACCTCCCCGGTCCTTAACGATTACAGGCATACCCATAACGGAAAACCTCCCCGGTCCTTAACGATTACAGGCATACCCATAACGGAAAACCTCCCGGTCCTTAACGATTACAGGCATACCCATAACGGAAAACCTCCCGGTCCTTAACGATTACAGGCATACCCATAACGGAAAACCTCCCGGTCCTTACCGATTACAGGCATACCCATAACGGAAAACCTCCCGGTCCTTAACGATTACAGGCATACCCAT
>NW_027000958.1:0-8053 GCF_036934945.1 Oncorhynchus masou masou
GTGTAAGTAAACAGACAAATCAGATACATCTGCTTCAGCTTCTGTTCATCCTGAATTCTACGTGGGCCTCTAACACATCTCCCACTACCATAAAAATACTCATTCGACATCTGAAGCAATCGCACACATTTTGTACAGGAAATGTTATTTTGTTTTTATGACAAATTGTTTGTTTTCCATCTGTGTGTGGCTGCGTGTTGTAGCTGTACGAGATCACCCGGTGGTCTCCCCTCCAGCCCGGTGGCCTCCCCTCCAGCCCGGTGGCCTCCCCTCCAGCCCGGTGGCCTCCCCTCCAGCCCCGGACCATGTGAGTGCGGTGGCCAACAGCTCGTCGACGGTGTACCTGCGTTGGAGCCGTCCTGCCTTCGCCTCTAGGAAGGCTGTCAGCTACACAGCTCGCTGCACACCTGTGGGCCTGATGAACGCATCAGCCATACGCTACATACAGACGTGAGTTCATGACCAATGTTCTGCAACAGAACTGCTCGTGATCTACAACATACTTATGATTATCAATAAGAAAAGAGGACCAAGGCACACTTCATATAATTAATACATATAATAATTAATAACTGTAACAAATAATCATTCATAATTACAAGAATTAATAATTATAATAATTAATAATTGTAACACATAATCATTCATAATTACAATAATTAATAATTATAATAATTAATAATTGTAACAAATAATCATTCATAATTACAATAATGAATCATTATAATAATTAATAATTATAATAACTAATAATTGTTTTAATTAATAATTTAAATAATGAATCAATAATAATTATATTAATTGATTAATTATACTAATTAATAGTGAATAATTAATTATATGAAGAGTGCCTTGGTCCTCCTTCCTTTTTGATGACCAATTCACCCCTTTTACCAAAGAGCCCCTTCTGTCCACCCAAACGTACAACTGTTTACCTTAGTAACACTCCCCTCCCTCCTCTTTCTACAAGAGACTTCTGATGTTTATACCTGTATCCTGGAGTCTGTTGAGGAAGAAGGATACTTTACTGCTATATCAATACTAAGATTATTATACTGAACAAAAATATGAATGCAACAATTTTATTGATTATACTGAGTTACAGTTCACATGCGGAAATCTGTCCATTGAAATCAATTCATTCGGCCCTCATCTATGGATTTCACATGACTGGGAATACAGATATGCATCAGTTGGTCACAGATACCTTTAAAATAAACGGGGCTCAGGATCTCGTCACGGTAGTTTTGTGCATTCCAAATTGCCATCGATAAAATGCAATTGTGTTCGTTGTCCATAGCTTATTGCCTGCTCATACCATAACCCCACCACCACCATGGGGCACTCTGTTCACAACCCTCCCACAGCAACCATGGGGCTCTCTGTTCACAATGTTGACATCAGCAAACACCATAACCCCACCTCCACCATGGGGCTCTCTGTTCACAATGTTGACATCAGCAAACACCATAACCCCACCTCCACCATGGTGCTCTCTGTTCACAACGCTGACGTCAGCAAACACCATAACCCCACCTCCACCATGGGGCACTCTGTTCACAACCCCCCCACCACCACCATGGGGAACTCTGTTCACAACGTTGACATCAGCAAACACCATACCATAACCCCACCACCACCATGGGGCACTCTGTTCACAACCCCCCCACCGCCACCATGGGGCTCTCTGTTCACAACGTTGACATCAGCAAACACCATAACCCCACCTCCACCATGGGGCTCTCTGTTCACAACGCTGACATCCGCAAACCGCTCGCCCACTTGACGCCAAACACGTGGTCTACAGTTGGGAGGCCTTTTGGACGTACTGTCAAATTCTCTAAAATTATGTTGGAGGTGGCATATGGTAGAGAAATTAACATTCAATTCTCTGGCAACAGCTCTGGTGGACATTCCTGCTGTCAGCATGCCAATTGCACGCTTCCTCAAAACTTGAGACATCTGTGGCATTGTGTTGTGTGACAAAACTGCACATTTTAGAGTGGCCTTTTATTGTCGTCGTCCCCCCCAGCACAAGGTGCACCTGTGTAATGATCATGCTGTTTTATCAGCTTCTTGATTTGCCACACCTGTCAGGTGGATGAATTATCTTGGCAAAGTAGAAATGCTCACCAACAAGGATGTAAACACATTGGTACACATCATTTTAAAGAAATAAGCGTTTTGTGCGTATGGAACATTTCTGGGGGTCTTTTATTTCAGCTCATGAAACCTGGGACCAACACTTTATATGTTGTATTTATATTTTTGTTCAGTGTATATTTAACTTTCTTACAGTGACTTTACTACTATGTTATTGTCCATTTACATTGTCATTCTTCCGATCATGGAAATTTATATGTTATTTCTTTATTTTTTTACAGAACGACAGATTTTGTACCTTGTCAGCTCGGGATTTGAACTTGCAACCTTTCGGTTACTAGTCCAACGCTCTAACCACTAGGCTACACTGCCGCCCCACTAGAGCTACACTACTGCATGTAGTGATTTAGTTTTACACTTTACGTCTCTTCTGACAAGAGACTGAAGCTCAACATTGTTATGAACACGGAGTGTGTGTTTTTTTTTTATCAAACCCTGTCACGATTGTTAATATTTATTCTGGGATGTCTGTTTGTCCTCGTCAGTGCCAACCAGAGTGTGCTGATACAGAGCCTGGACTCCAACACTCGCTATGAGTTAGTGGTGCGTCTCCATGTCGACCAACTGGCTAGTCCCTGGAGCGTGGTTGTCTTTCAGAGGACTCTACCAGCAGGTAAACAAACCTCTTATTGTCAACTGGCTAGTCCCTGGAGCGTGGTTGTCCTTCAGAGGACTCTACCAGCAGGTAAACAAACCTCTTATTGTCAACTGGCTAGTCCCTGGAGCGTGGTTGTCTTTCAGAGGACTCTACCAGCAGGTAAACAAACCTCTTATTGTCAACTGGCTAGTCCCTGGAGCGTGGTTGTCCTTCAGAGGACTCTACCAGCAGGTAAACAAACCTCTTATTGTCAACTGGCTAGTCCCTGGAGCGTGGTTGTCTTGCAGAGGACTCTACCAGCAGGTAAACAAACCTCTTATTCTCTTTTGCCGTATCGTGTCACGTTTCCCAAGGATAAAGAGGATAAAGAGTCCTTCGTGATCTATACCTTATGAAGGAGTCTATTTAACTCTTTAAGTGACATCAGCAGCTTCCTTCCCAGCCAACTCTGAGATGTTCCCGGGCCGGTTCTCTGCCCTGCACCTTGAGACTGATACCCCATGTATATAGACAGAACACATTGAACACCAGGCACCTCATATTCTGTGTATATACGGTTGTTGACTCACTGTTTATGTATATACTGTATTCTCAACATAGCTCATCCTAATATACCTACTACTGTACATACCATTTTCTTCCAAGTGATCTACTGTCTGAACACAACAGGTATTTATATTGTGTATTCAGACACCGTTCACACTGATTTATCTACTCTGGGTTGTTGGACTCATTCTGACATTTTTTTGTTTTGTATTTTGATTATTTCTGTATTTGTATTGTATTTGGTAGACATTCTACAGGCGCTGTTTGAGCTAGTAACATAAGCATGACGCTGCACCTGCTATATAACCTGACGATTTTTTTGTACGCGACCAATAAACTTTTTAAAATGTTATTTTATTTGAGATGGGCGAGAACCAGCGAACCCTTGTGCACACAATAACATTCAGCCAACTGTACTAGATGACGTACCGAGATACATTTAAGCTTAAGAGACTCAAATTACTCTTTTCTGTTCGTCAGCGCCCAGCCACCCTCCTGAAGGTGTGAGGGTGAGTCTGATTGAGGACGGCACAGCCCTGGTTTCCTGGAGAGAACCAGAGGAAAACAACCTGGCAGTGACGCACTACACCATCCTGTACGCCTCACAGAGGGCCCGGCTGGTCGGATACTGGCAGACACTGCAGAGGGAGGGTGAGTGGAACAGCTAGATACTGGCAGACATTGCAGAGGGAGGGTGAGTGGAACAGCTAGATACTGGCAGACACTGCAGAGGGAGGGTGAGTGGAACAGCTAGATACCGGAATATACTACAGAGGGAGGGTGAGTGGAACAGCTAGATACCAGAATATACTACAGAGGGAATGTGAGTGGAACAGCCAGATACTGCAGAGGGGGGATGCGTGCAACAGCTAGATAATGGCAGATACTGCAGAGGGAGGATGAATGTGATGGTTAGACAGCCAGATACTGCAGAGGGAGGGTGCGTGGAACAGCTAGATACTGGCAGATACTGCAGAGGGAGGATGAGTGATATGGTTAGACAGCCAGATATCACAGAGGAATTGTAAACACAGGTGGGCCTTTTGGAAGGGGAGGGTCTGGAGACAGGCTTGGGCAGAAGCTTTGAGAGCAGAGTGTTGTAGCTACAGTTGGAGTCCGTTGAGTGCAGATTTAAACCTTTCTGACGTATCTGACCAGTGTGCATCCAAGATTTGTGTCTGGGGTTTTGGGAATGGCTGTGTTATGATGCATTCTAACTCCAGTCCGCTCTAAAACCTGTCCGCTGTCCCTACAGGAAGTAACACCATGGCCCTGCTGGAGCGTCTGGAGCCTGGTAACGTCTACCTGGTGAAGATCTCTGCCTCCAACCAGGTGGGAGACGGGCCCTTCTCTACTACTGTGGAGCTGGCCCTGGGGCCTGGGTCTAGACACCGAGGGAAGAGCCCCAGGCACTCAGGCAGTGGCTCCTCCTCAGACACCGCAGGTTAGTTATGTCGCAGTGTTGTTGGACTGGAGAGTGTTGTCGCAGTGTTGTTAGACTGGAGAGTGTTGTCGCAGTGTTGTTGGACTGGAGAGTGTTGTCGCAGTGTTGTTGGACTGGAGAGTGTTGTCGCAGTGTTGTTGGACTGGAGAGTGTTGTCGTAGTGTTGTTAGACTGGAGAGTGTTGTCGCAGTATTGTTGGACTGGAGAGTGTTGTCGCAGTGTTGTTGGACTGGAGAGTGTTGTCGCAGTGTTGTTGGACTGGAGAGTGTTGTTGGACTGGAGAGTGTTGTCGTAGTGTTGTTAGACTGGAGAGTGTTGTCGCAGTGTTGTTGGACTGGAGAGTGTTGTTGGACTGGAGAGTGTTGTCGTAGTGTTGTTAGACTGGAGAGTGTTGTCGCAGTGTTGTTGGACTGGAGAGTGTTGTCGTAGTGTTGTTGGACTGGAGAGTGTTGTCACAGTGTTGTTGGACTGGAGAGTGTTGTCGCAGTGTTGTTGGACTGGAGAGTGTTGTTGGACTGGAGAGTGTTGTCGTAGTGTTGTTGGACTGGAGAGTGTTGTTGGACTGGAGAGTGTTGTCGCAGTGTTGTTGGACTGGAGAGTGTTGTTGGACTGGAGAGTGTTGTCGTAGTGTTGTTGGACTGGAGAGTGTTGTCGTAGTGTTGTTGGACCGGAGAGTGTTGTCATAGTGTTGTGGACTGGAGAGTGTTGTCGTTAGTATTGTCGTAGTGTTGTTGGACTGGAGAGTATTGTCGTTAGTATTGTCGTAGTGTTGTTGGACTGGAGAGTGTTGTCGTAGTGTTGTTGGACTGGAGAGTGTTGTCATAGTGTTGTTGGACTGGAGAGTGTTGTCGTTAGTATTGTCGTAGTGTTGTTGGACTGGAGAGTGTTGTCATTAGTATTGTCGTAGTGTTGTTGGACTGGAGAGTGTTGTCGTTAGTTATGTCGTAGTGTTGTTGGACTGGAGAGTGTTGTAGTAAGTATTGTGGCTAGTGGTCAGTGTTGTTGGACTGGAGAGTATTGTAGTTAGTATTGTGGCTAGTGGTCAGTATTGTTGGACTGGAGAGTATTGTAGTTAGTATTGTGGCTAGTGGCCAGTATTGTTGGACTGGAGAGTATTGTAGTTAGTATTGTCGTAGTGTTGTTGGACTGGAGAGTGCTGTAGTTAGTATTGTCGTAGTGTTGTTGGACTAGGAGGGGTGTTGCTTAGTAAGTATTGTGGCTAGTGGTCAGTGTTGTTGGACTGAGTGTTGTCGTAGTGTTGTTGGACTGGAGAGTATTGTCGTTAGTATTGTCGTAGTGTTGTTGGACTGGAGAGTGTTGTCGTTTGTATTGTCGTTAGTATTGTTGGACTGGAGAGTGTTTTCGTTAGTATTGTCGTAGTGTTGTTGGACTGGAGAGTGTTGTAGTAAGTATTGTGGCTAGTGGTCAGTGTTGTTGGAGTGCAGAGTGTTGTAGTTAGTATTGTAGCTAGTGGTCAGTGTTGTTGGAGTGCAGAGTGTTGTAGTAGTATTGTGGCTAGTGGTCAGTGTTGTTGGACTGCAGAGTGTTGTAGTAAGTATTGTGGCTAGTGGTCAGTGTTGTTGGACTGGAGAGTGTTGTAGTAAGTATTGTGGCTAGTGGTCAGTGTTGTTGGACTGGAGAGTATTGTAGTTAGTATTGTTGTAGTGTTGTTGGACTGGAGAGTGTTGTAGTTAGTATTGTCGTAGTGTTGTTGGACTGGAGAGTGTTGTCGTTTGTATTGTCGTTAGTATTGTTGGACTGGAGAGTGTTTTCGTTAGTATTGTCGTAGTGTTGTTGGACTGGAGAGTGTTGTAGTAAGTATTGTGGCTAGTGGTCAGTGTTGTTGGAGTGCAGAGTGTTGTAGTTAGTATTGTGGCTAGTGGTCAGTGTTGTTGGAGTGCAGAGTGTTGTAGTTAGTATTGTGGCTAGTGGTCAGTGTTGTTGGACTGCAGAGTGTTGTAGTAAGTATTGTGGCTAGTGGTCAGTGTTGTTGGACTGGAGAGTGTTGTAGTAAGTATTGTGGCTAGTGGTCAGTGTTGTTGGACTGGAGAGTATTGTAGTTAGTATTGTTGTAGTGTTGTTGGACTGGAGAGTGTTGTAGTTAGTATTGTCGTAGTGTTGTTGGACTGGAGTGTTGTAGTAAGTATTGTGGCTAGTGGTCAGTGTTGTTGGAGTGCAGAGTGTTGTAGTTAGTATTGTGGCTAGTGGTCAGTGTTGTTGGAGTGCAGAGTGTTGTAGTTAGTATTGTGGCTAGTGGTCAGTGTTGTTGGACTGCAGAGTGTTGTAGTTAGTATTGTTGTAGTGTTGTTGGACTGGAGAGTGTTGTAGTTAGTATTGTCGTAGTGTTGTTGGACTGGAGTGTTGTAGTAAGTATTGTGGCTAGTGGTCAGTGTTGTTGGACTACAGAGTGTTGTAGTAAGTATTGTGGCTAGTGGTCAGTGTTGTTGGACTGCAGAGACATTGGACCTGTCAAATCTTGGACTTTGAACATACTGCAGTTGGAGGCAACAAACATAATATAGTCTCTTACTTTACCTGGTTTGTAGGGCTATATACAGGGTATTATGGTACAGGGTCAATGTGGAGGCTATATACAGGATATTCAGTACAGAGTCAATGTGGAGGCTATATACAGGGATTACTGGTACAGAGTCAATGTGGAAGCTATATACAGGGTATTACGGTACAGAGTCAATGTGGAGGCTATATACAGGGTATTACAGTACAGAGTCAATGTGGAGGCTATATACAGGGTATTACGGTACAGAGTCAATGTGGAGGCTACATACAGGGTATTCATTTTACAGAATCAATAACTGAAGCTATATACAGGAATATTACGGTACAGAGTCAATGTAGAGCTATACAGGAAGCTTATTGCGGTACAGAGTCAATGTGGAGGCTATATACAGGAGGTATTACGGTACAGAGTCAATGTGGAGGCTATATACAGGGGTACTGGTACAGAGTCAATGTGGAGGCTATACAGGGGTACCGGTACAGAGTCATGTGGAGGCTATATACAGGGTACAGGTACAGAGTCAATGTGGAGGCTATATACAGTACCGGGTACAGAGTCAATATGGAGGCTATATACAGGGTGTTACGGTACAGAGTCAATGTAAGATGCTATATACAGGGGTACTGGTACAGGAGAGTCAATGTGGAGGCTTTATACAGGGGTACCGGTACAGAGTCAATGTGGAGGCTATATACAGGGTATTACGGTACAGAGTCAATGTGAGGCTATATACAGGGGTACCGGTACAGAGTCAATGTGGAGGCTATATACAGGGGTACTG
>NW_027000959.1:5000-8052 GCF_036934945.1 Oncorhynchus masou masou
ATGGGTCAGGAAAGAGAGAGAGATGGGTCGAAACAGAATGGGTCAGGAAAGAGAGAGAGATGGGTCAAAACAGAATGGGTCAGGAAAGAGAGAGAGATGGGTCGGAGTCAGAAATGGGATCAGGAAAGAGAGAACTCAGTGGTAAAGGTGGGTGAAATGGTTAGCTACATGCTGTCTCTTCTGTATAGTGCATAGCAACATTCATGCTAAATGCACTTTTAAGTCATGTTTAATTTGAAAGCTTCTTTGAGAGCTTCAGCCATGGGGATTTTAGAAAACCTTGTGTCAGTTAAGAGCATACATTTCTGCCCACTAAGTTTCCCGGGAAATGTAATTGGCACACCCATCAAATGGACACAGAAACCGATAAAAATGGATCTATGAAATGAAATGTAAGAGAGAGAAATAAGTAATGAGATCCACCACTCAAAGCAAAGCGTAAAACCCTTGAGGACATAATGTCCAACAATACAGCAACTTCCATCCCACCAAGAAACTCAACTTGGCAATAACTATTAATGTAATATTGAATACCTGAGATTCTGTACTTGCTTTCCAGTCCTGGTTTTAAATACTATTTCAAGTCTTTCAAATATTTTTGAGAGTTTGCTGTAGCCTGTCTGGGTGTGCAGTTCTGACACTATTCTATTGGTCCAGTAGGACAGACAAGCTCAATCAAGCACAGATAAAGTATTTTAAATTATTTAAATCTGCTACTCTCAGTGAGATAGTGTGAGAGTCAGTGTGAAAGATAGTGTGATAGATAGTGTGCTAGGTAGTGTGATACATAGTGTGATAGATAGTGTGCTAGGTCGTGTGATACATAGTGTGCTAGATAGTGTGATAAATAGTGTGGTAGATAGTGTGATAGATAGTGTGCTAGGTAGTGTGATAGATAGTGTGATAGATAGTGTGCAAGATAGTGTGATAGTGTGATAGATAGTGTGGTAGATAGTGTGGTAGATAGTGTGAGAGTCATTGTGATAGATAGTGTGGTAGATAGTGTGATAGATAGTGTGGTAGATAGTGTGATAGATAGTGTGAGAGTCATTGTGATAGATAGTGTGATAGATAGTGGGATAGATAGTGTGATAGATAGTGTGCTAGGTAGTGTGATACATAGTGTGCTAGATAGTGTGGTAGATAGTGTGATAGATAGTGTGCTAGGTAGTGTGATAGATAGTGTGATAGATAGTGTGCAAGATAGTGTGATAGTGTGATAGATAGTGTGGTAGATTGTGTGAGAGTCATTGTGATAGATAGTGTGGTAGATAGTGTGAGAGTCATTGTGATAGATAGTGTGGTAGATAGTGGGATAGATAGTGTGATAGATAGTGTGAGATATGTGTAGATAGTGTGATAGATAGTGTGAGAGTCATTGTGATAGATAGTGTGGTAGATAGTGTGGTAGATAGTGTGATAGATAGTGTGATAGATAGTGTGATAGTGTGATACATCGTGTGGTAGATAGTGTGAGAGTCATTGTGATAGATAGTGTGGTAGATAGTGTGAGAGTCATTGTGATATATAGTGTGGTAGATTGTGTGATAGATAGTGTGATAGATAGTGTGGTAGATAGTATGATAGATAGTGTGAGAGTCATTGTGATAGATAGTGTGATAGATAGTGTGAGAGTCATTGTGATAGATAGTGTGGTAGATAGTGTGGTAGATAGTGTGATAGATAGTGTGCAAGATAGTGTGATAGTGTGATATATCGTGTGGTAGATAGTGTGAGAGTCATTGTGATAGATAGTGTGGTAGATAGTGTGAGAGTCATTGTGATATATAGTGTGGTAGATTGTGTGATAGATAGTGTGATAGATAGTGTGATAGGTAGTGTGATTGATAGTGTCGTAGATAGTGTGATAGATAGTGTGAGAGTCATTGTGATAGATAGTGTGGTAGATAGTGTGGTAGATAGTGTGATAGATAGTGTGAGTAGTTGATAGTGTGATAGATAGTGTGGTAGATAGTGTGAGAGTCATTGTGATAGATAGTGTGGTAGATAGTGTGAGAGACATTATGATAGTGTGGTAGATAGTGTGGTAGATAGTGTGATAGATAGTGTGATAGGTAGTGTGATATGATAGTAGTGTAGCATTATGTGTGAGTAGATAGTGTGATATGTAGTGTGGTAAATGGTGGGATAGATAGTGTGAGAGTCATTGTGATAGATAGTGTGGTAGATAGTGTGGTAGATATTGTGGTAGATAGTGTGATAGATAGTGTGGTAGATAGTGTGATATATAGTGCGGTAGATAGTGCGGTAGATAGTGTGATAGATAGTGTGAGAGTCATTGTGATAGATAGTGTGGTAGATAGTGTGATAGATAGTGTGATAGATAGTGTGGTAGATAGTGTGGTACATAGTGTGGTAGATAGTGTGGTAGATAGTGTGAGAGTCATTGTGATAGATAGTGTGGTAGATAGTGTGATAGATAGTGCGGATATGATAGTGTGGTAGATAGTGTGGTACATAGTGTGGATAGATAGTGTGGATAGATAGTGTGAGAGTCATTGTGATAGATAGTGTGGTAGATAGTCGTAATAGATAGTGTGGTAGATAGTGGGATAGATAGTGTGATTGATAGTGTGATAGATAGTGTGATTGATAGTGTGATAGATAGTGTGATTGATAGTGTCGTAGATAGTGTGAGAGTCACTGTGATAGATAGTGTGCTAGATAGTGGGATATGTAGTGTGGTAAATGGTGCGATAGATAGCGGGATAGATAGTGTGAGAGTCATTGTGATAGATAGTGTGGTAGATAGTGTGGTAGATAATGCGATAGATAGTGTGGTAGATATTGTGGTGGATAGTGTGATAGATATTGTGATAGGCATTGTGGTAGATAGTAAGCTAGATAGTGTGATATATAAGTGTGTAGATGGTGCTGGATAGATAGTGGGATAGATAGTGTGAGAGTCATTGCGGATAGTATAGTGTGGTAGATAGGTGGTAGATAGTGTGCTGATAGTGAAGATATATAGTAAGTGTAGATGTAAGGTGCTAGGATAGTGGATAGATAGTGTGAGAGTCATTGTGATAGA